>NW_016158587.1:86021-122090 GCF_001687245.7 Rhagoletis zephyria
GTCATATTTTCTTCAGTAAAGTTGGAGCCATCGTCATCGGAAATTCGGTCATCCTTCTCAGATTCAATATGGTCTCTATCTGGAATAACGTCTTCACAAGGCTCATTACTTTTCGAAGTCGGTAATTCCTTCAATTTGCTGAGCTCTTTCCTGCACGATCCACAAATTCGCATCCGTTTTGATAGCGTAGGGAATTTTGATATTAAGCCGTCAGAAAGCCGTCGTGTATCTGAAGAAACGTGGTTTTTTTTGTTGAAGGGATTAAAGCAAAAAGAAGCAAAAATTTCTTTATCAAGTTTAGCCTTTTTATGAGCCATAGCTACTGAAAATATTAATTATGTAAATAACACAGTCTTTATTTTAACGCTGTTTCTAAAAAAGTGGTCTTCAAAATGACCATACACTGCTGTCCTGGTTGGCAACCAGGTGAATACGTTGATGATGAAATGCCGGATCGCTTCTTTACTGCAAGGTGAAAAGAATCTGGATACAGCAACTTAAAGGACCGAATAAACTGAAACACGTGTTTTTCCTTCAAAGCTGTTTATCAGAGAATCCAATTTTCTTTATTTTTCTTAGAGATGTGTGTGTTACAAAAAAAAAAGTGATGTGTCCAAAACGGACTAATCGATACTCCTAAAGGGTTGTACATATGCGTGATCTTATTCGTAATTCATAACTCAACATTAAGGGTTGTACATATGCGTGATCTTATTCGTAATTCATAACTCAACATTCTCCCGGCCATGACAACATTGTTGTGATAGTACAATCGATGGAATAGAGTGGTATATATTTGATATTGATATAACATTTATAATGGGTAGATTACCTAAAATTAAGTGGCCAAATTCAATGAATGAGTTTACTAGGCAACTAAATAGGTTAATGAAAAATAACTTTGCTAGTGGAGAATTATGATACGGTTGTTCCTGAAGAAGTGACTAAAAACAAATTCGATTGGCATATTATTCGATGTCTTTTTAGTCAGCAATGTTTGGTACTAAGGCGAGTTTGACAATTGGGCGTTTAAACGTGCCAGTGACTGTTTTTACTGTGACAACCCGAATAAGATCGTCATTCCCTCGATGTAATGTAACGACACGTCCCATGGGCCAGTGACCGACTGGAAACCGATCATCTTTGATGATTACCAGATCATTTTCCTTTATGTTAGGTTGTTTGTCTTGCCATTTTGGTCGGATTTGCATTGCTGATAAAACATCTTCTTTAAATCTCAGCCAAAAATGTTGGACCATTTGTTCCATTAATTGATGACGTTTAATTGGGTTTAGTTCAGATTTCGGTTGAGGTCGTGATAGAAAAACATTTCCCGTAAGAAAATGTCCGGGCGTCAATGCGTTAAAGTCGTTGGCATTTTCGGTGAGTGGTGAGATCGGCCGCGAATTGAGAACAGCCTCAATTCGAGCTAAAACAGTTGAAAATTCTTCGAACGTAAGTTTTGAATTTTTCAAAACCCTGGATAAATGAAATTTCATAGATTTGACGGCAGCTTCAGCCAAGCCATTGAAATGAGGCGCTGCTGGTGGGCTAAAATGCCATTGAATGTGTCGGTTTGCTAATGCTGGTATAATGTCGGCTTTGATAGATTGAAGAAATTCAGAGTGACGCCGTTTATTTTCGTTGTTGGCACCAACAAAATTTGTTCCACAGTCACTGAAAACATCGTGACAAAATCCACGGCGGGAAATAAAACGATCGAATGCGTGAAGAAAAGTTTGCGTCGTTAGATCACCTGCGGCCTCCAAGTGCACAGCTCTAGTTGACATACATGTAAAAACAGCGACGTATCCCTTATATGAAGTCTTTCCGCGACCCTTTGATGCTCGAATGTCATAAGGACCTGCATAGTCCACTAATAGTCGAGGCAAATGGTCGTAAGTTGTGATTAACACGCATGCTGGGCAAAGCGCCCATTTGCTGTTGCAATAAAACCGGACGAGCTTTGAAGCAAATGACACATTTATGAATAAAATTACGGACAAATCTACGCCCATCAAGAATCCAATAGCTGTGTCGAATTTGGTTGATGGTGACTTGTGGTCCCCCGTGTAATGTTAGGCGATGATAAAAATCTGTGATTAAAGTTGCAATATGACTTTTCGATGGCAATATTATTGGAAATTTTTCTTCAAAAGACATGAATGCATTTGCCAAACGACCATTTACACGAAGAATATTCCTGTCGTCGAGGAACGGATGAAGTCTATACAATTTACTGGTTTTTGGAATTGGTTTCTTACTTCGAATGGTTTTGAGCTCAGATGAGAATTCGTTTGCTTGAACCCAGCGAATGAGTGAATCTTCGCTATGTTGAATTTCGATGACAGTGAGAGGAGTGACTTGTTGAACTAGTTGGTTTATCGGGACCGAGCGCGTCGCAGTTGATGGACGTTGCAATTTGAGCTTGATGGAATACCGAACAAGTTGCACAAAACGAATGGCATATGCGACAGCACGACGTAGGCGATTCAAGTTTGAAAACCGTTGAATGAGGTTATCTGCGCGGCACAATTCCTTCGTGGTGATATTTATTGCTTTGAACCGTGCACGAAGTTCAGCTTGATCATCATCGTGGAGTTCGAATTGTGAAGCTGACCACTCAGCTTGAGGCAGGGAAAGAAATTGTGGTCCATGCTACCAAAGTGATGAATTGCGCAATTCGGCAATAGTTAAACCGCGACTATTGAGGTCAGCTGGGTTTTCTCGAGAAAAGACATGATGCCATTGTTCAACTTCAGTTGACGATAGAATTTTGTGAACCCGGTTACAAACGAAAACCGCCCACCTGTTTGGATTCCCTTGAATCCATGATAAAACTACACTTGAGTCAGTCCACATAAAAATGTCTTTCAGGGTGATTCTCAACGACTGCTTAACCGAATCAAGTAATTTGACTGCTAACACAGCACCACATAGCTCGGCACGAGGTGTTGTCAACGGTTTCCGCGTTGGTGTCAGTTTGCTTTTTGCTATACATAAATTGACGTGAATATGATTGTTTGACTCGATGGTGCGCAGATAAATTGCTGCAGCGTAAGCCTTGTTGGAGCTATCACAAAAAACGTGAAGTTGATTACTTTTGTTGGCACGCGATGTGTTGATCCACCGGGGTATTTTGATTGCCTTGATAAGCTGAAGTTGATCAATGGTTTGCTCCCATTCCAATTGGAGTTCGATAGATGGTATGAGATCATCCCAGTCAAACTTCTGTTCCCATAATTTGTTCAGAAAGATCTTTTCCTTGGTGATGAATGGATTTAGCCAACCGAGTGGATCAAAAAGTCGAGCGACAGTTGACGCAACGTTACGCTTAGTGAGACGTTTATCAGTAGAAAAGTTAATGGAGAATGTGAAAAAGTCGTTGAAACTTGACCATCCCAACCCGAGAGTCCTTACATCCTCGCTGGAATTAAATAAACATACTGTATTTTGATAACGATATTCGCTGGGTATTTGTTGAAGAAGTTCTGGGGAATTGCTAGCCCATTTGCGGAGCTCAAACCCGGCACTTCTAAGCAATTCAATAAGACCCTTCATTAATTTGAGAGCTTCTTCGATTGTTTCGCTTCCTGTGGTGATATCATCTACATAAGTTTCAGACCTAAGTGCGGTGTAAACTGCTGGTGAAGAGACCTTAACTTGTTCGGCTAGCAGTTGAATGGTTTTAATTGCCTGATATGGGGATGAAGCAATACCAAAGGTGACGGTTTGGAGTGCATATGTTTTAATGCCCGAGTTTTCATCATCTTGCCACAAGAGGTACTGATAGTGAGTGTCGTCTGGATGCATCTGTATACAGCGATACATTTTTTCGATATCGGCAATAAGAACATATTTATGCGTGCGCCAATTTATAATAATTGAGACCAAATCAGCTTGTAAAGCGGGACCGGTGGTCAAAATATCATTTAATGATTTTCCGTTTGTAGTTTTTGCGGAACCGTCAAACACCTGACGAAGTTTCGTTGTTATACTGCTTTCTTTAAGCACTGCGTGATGAGGTAAGTAAAAATGTTTTTTATTAGGCTGTTGAATGAGCTTGACATGATTCAGCTGTTGATACTCATTAAAGACTGCAAAATATGCTTTCTTGAAAGTTGCGTCACTAATGAACCGCCGTTGCAGCGATTGAAAACGTTTGAGGGCCATATCGTAGGACGAGCCCAATTGGATCGAGGAATCAAAATATGATTTAAATGGTAGTCGTACCATAAATTTTCCATCTGGTTGGCGGGTGGTAGTTTGTTCGTAAAACCTTTCAGTCCATTCATCTTCTTTAGACAATCTCTTGATCGGCGGCACCTCTTCAATATCGTGAAATTTTGTGAGATATTCGCTGATTTGAAGGGTTGAAATATGGTAGCAACCAGTTAATGGAAATGTATGAACGTGATTTTGTTGGAGCAATTCTCCGAACAATATCCACCCTAATTTCGTGCACTGAGCGACAGGCTCCCCAAATTCACCCCTGCGCAACCCCTCCTCAATGATTCGACCATAGACATCGCCAGCCAATAGCAGGTCGATTTGGCCCGGAGTCGCAAAATGTGGGTCCGCCATTCGCAATTTTGTAAGATGATGCCAAGATTTGACCTTCAGTGTATACAAGGGCAGCTCAGATGTAATTGATGGAAGCACAGCAAAATTCGAAATGAAATTGAATCCCGGATTGACGAAAGAGTGGATGTTGAGCTTTAATCCTTTATCGGCGATTTTGTATTGACTTTCACCCATTGGACGGTAACCGATGCAAAATGGAATAAACTCCAACTTCAATCGCTGAGCTGCACGCTCTGTTATAACTGATTGTTGTGAACCGTTGTCGATTAGTGCGCGAAGACGTATGTGTTGACCGAAAGCGTCGACCACCTTGACAATTGCTGTCGAAAGAAGAACCGTTGAATTTGTATGGACTAAATTGTTTGCTACGATTTGGGGGCTGACCGTGGGTGCATGACCCTCATTCGAAGACGTTGATCCTATGTTTGTACTTGGACAAAAAGGTGCAGCTGATGAGAGAGTTGATTTATTAAAATGCAGCAAAGTGTGATGTTTGCCACCGCAGGTGAAACAAGTGTGCTTACTGGAGTACTGCATAGACTTCGAATGACCGAGACAGTTAAAACACAATTTCTGATGAGTTATAAAGTCTCTACGCTCAATCGGTGACCATTGTAAAAATTGTTGACATTTACGGAGAACGTGAGGGCCCCTACAGGTTTCAATTGGACAAACTATTGATTTTTTGGAGACATGCATATTCCGAATATCCTTTCGATCTTGTAACTTAACAAATGATTTGTTTGACTTTGAATGTGACAACTTTGAATCAATATTAGGTTCATTCCTTATCTTTTTGGACTAAAATCTGAAAAGTGTCAAAATGCCAGAGCATAAGCAAAATGCGCTCACTAAAAGAGAATAACAGGAAAAGTAAAGGAACGCAAAAAACCAAATTTTTAGTCCAAAGAATGGCAACAACAAAATTAACGTCAAATAAAAACAGAAATGTATGTACAAAACACATTCACACAAGCACAAGCACAATAAACACTTGCTATATCAATTATTTTTTGCCTCCTTCCAATTTCAATTCATTTCTTTTACTTTTTAGATTATTCTCACTTTTAGCGTTAATTTCCGTTAGTTTAAATTCAGTTGAGTTTGACACTTTTCAGGATTTTGCCAGAAAAAATTCTTCTGACTAAATCTGACTACTTCGGACTGATGAGAGTCACTCTCACTGACTGTTGCTCTCTCATTTTTGCTGTCATTTCCGAGTTAAGGAACGCTTTTTGGACTAAATCTGACTACTTCGGACTTTTTCTGACTATTTCTGGGAGATAAGGAACGCTCCTATTGTGGGTTGTGTGTGCGGCAGCATCAGCAATGAGAAAAGTCGATTTAATAAAATCCAGCAAGGGTTGAAGTTTTGCAACTTTCTTCGGTTCTTTACGATGCCTTTCAAAATCGAGACGCGTAACTGGTGAAAGTTTTTCAAGTAAATGAAATGCGAAAAACTCTGAGTTTTCTTCGGTATAGAACTTCCGATTTTTCAGCTGAACCACACATGCGCGCACAGAGTCGTGCAATGACTTTAATTCGTCAGCAGATTCCCGTTGGGAATGCATTGGCAAATTCATAAATTTCTTCATGAACGCAGTGAATAAAACTTGCTCATTGCTATAGCGATCTTTAAGGTCTTCCAAGGCTTCGTCATAGGTGTTATCTGTAACATCTAAATGGGCAATGGATGAGGTTACGTTTGGAGATAAAAATGACTTGAGATACACGAATTTCTGATGTTTTGAAAGTTTCGAATTCGTGTGAATTGTCTGGAATAATGCATAAAATGCTGGCCATTCTGTAGGCTCACCATTAAATTTTTCGATTTTTAATTCAGGAGGCCTAAATGAGGAATCTGTGTGAAACTCTCGTATGATTGTGTTCGTGGTTTCGGCTGTTGAAGAAGGTGAAATACAAGTCGAGTGAGTTGTTGTTGTTGCATCGCGGTCGGGGAACAGTCGATCAAATACAGTTTCGATATGATCGATGGTATCTGCATGCTCAGATTGAAAAGCCCCAAAAATATCACTTTTGAAATAGTCATCCTCGCGAGATAACCTTAAGCGAACCAAAGTGCGATGGTTTGTATTAAATGTCTGCAGGGATTGAGCGATTCGATTAAGACGAGTCATAAATTGCCCCCTAGAATGTCGACTCGGACCATCTCGATCGAAGTTTGGGCGCTCTCGACGCAATCGTTCCAGTAAGTCAAGTTGCTCAGCCACTAATTGCTCTTGTTCACTAATTTTGACTGATTTATCAGCCACTGAATCGTCGTCAGACATACTAATGAAAATTCTTGCCAATAGAATATGTTTAAAACCACTTACCTCTATAATACGTGAATCCTCTCAACTGATTTATGTTGCTGCCTGGGCTTTATGCGATGAAAGCTTGTTTAACAAGTTGATAGTTTCATTAATTGCTCCTCTTGAACGATTTGAGTGGGACGATAAGATTTGTGATGAAATGTTCGTATTCCTTTGGCACTGTGTGTATTCAACACTATCCATAAACGCAGTGTGATCGATGTAATGCAGCGTGGCACGTCATTTGAGGTTAATGACGGCACCCTCGAAATGGAGTCGGTATTGAAATTTCTTATGTTTCGCAAATAAAGACGATCCGGCTCGAAGGACCACTGTCCTGGTTGGCAACCAGGTGAATACGTTGATGATGAAATGCCGGATCGCTTCTTTACTGCAAGGTGAAAAGAATCTGGATACAGCAACTTAAAGGACCGAATAAACTGAAACACGTGTTTTTCCTTCAAAGCTGTTTATCAGAGAATCCAATTTTCTTTATTTTTCTTAGAGATGTGTGTGTTACAAAAAAAAAAGTGATTTGTCCAAAACGGACTAATCGATACTCCTAAAGGGTTGTAAATATGCGTGATCTTATTCGTAATTCATAACTCAACATTAAGGGTTGTACATATGCGTGATCTTATTCGTAATTCATAACTCAACTAAACTATAGCTGATTTATTATAGCTACTTATAGGTTGCGCGAGTAGGTATGAATATCTATTGCGAAAAGGTTTGGACGAATCTGCTGTGGTTAGGTACAAAGAAAAATCTGAATCATCCTTAGCTACCGGAAAATCCCATATTCTTCATACCTTTTAAATATTGTGCTAGTAGGTATGCAAATCTAATACTCAAAATTCTGCAAAGCTATTAATAAAGAGTTTGGATGCACAAAATCGAGTACCTGCTGTGTTAGACTACGAAAAATCTTAATCATCCTTAACTACGGGAATGGCAGTATCGAGGGTATGAAACTTTGGTTAGGCGTGTTATATACCGTTGGAAAGGTAATTGTATATACCTTCTCATATAAGTTTTATTTTCAGGTTTCCGAGACACTTACACAATAATACGAAAAAAAGAAGACAATAGGTCATATATTAAAAATTAAAAAAACCGCTGTTTCGAGTTACTAAACGCTAATTTTGATTGATACACAAGTTGCATCCCACTAAGCGACCACAAAGCTCTTAAAGAAAAATACCTAAGCTTTCTTTTGAGCAAAAAAAAAAAAAAATACCCCTTTGAAAAAAAACATAAAAATTATTTTTTATTTAACAAAAAAAAATTTAAAAAAATTCATTTTAATTAAAAACAAATAAAATTTGTAAAGACTGAAGAGAAATCTATCGAAAACATTCCTGAAAAAATTTTCTAAATACAATAGGTAATTAGTTATATGGATCCGAAAAAATGGCCGTTTGACCAAAATGTCAAAATTCTAGACCCTCCAACTCGGAGTGTGTTTGACCGATCCCATTGAAATTTTGTGTCATAACTACTATTTTTTAGGACTAACCTTGGTGCAAATTTCATCCCGATCGGAAGACATAGATTTCAAAAGTTGGGTCACTTGAGGTGAAATGCCCCATATACATATGGGTACTACGCAAATACCTCGGATAATTACTCATGTCCATTGGTTTTTGTATCTAAATTCCGTTAAACTAATCAAATGTTTCTTTCCAGATTCCAACATGGTTGCTTAAGTAGCTGAAAGAAAACTTTCCACGAGTTGAGCATTCTTTTGTCGCTCGCTTACAAAAAAATTCACCTAACATATACTGGCTAAGTAGGCAGAAACATGTTTGCCAAAAATTTATTCGTAAGGTGGCGAGATATTTTGAAAACCCGTATTTATGCTCTGATTCGTTTCGCATTTTGCATGTTTAGTTGAAGCGTACATAGATTTGCAAAAAAAATTACAGATCCGGTCAAAATATTTTTTTTCTTTTTTTTAATAAAATAACATATTAAAGTATTTCGAGAGTATATTAACTATTTCTAAACCGGCTTCAAAAAAGAAAAAGGTTATCAATTCGTCGGAATATTCTTCATTTTTATGTACTTTATGGTACCTCAGAGGTGGTCCCATACTAGTACTAGAAGAAACCAAAATATTTGATGTTGTCACACAAAGTGGAGGGACCTATAGTTTTACGCCGACTCCGAACGGCGATTGTATTTTTATGAGAAGCTGTTTTCCATGGCAAAAATACACTCAGAGGTTTGCCATTGCCTGCCGAGAGACGACCGCTGTTAAGAAAAAACCTTTTTTCAATATTTTTTTGCGATGTTGCTTTGACCAGGGCTTGAACCCAGGCGTTGCGGAGTGGAAGCGCACACTGCTTACCACTACACTACATAAAAACCGAAAATAGCGATTTACGAACTTAGTGTGCCTAATGTCTCAAAAAACAAAATGGCGAGCCTAGGCGGGCTCGAGCTCCCATGGACGCAGTCGACAGTGAGCGAAAATGGTGTGAACTATAAAGTAATAAATAAATGTATAGTTCAATTGTTTATTACCTTGTCTTTAGGATTGTGTCTTCTAAGCGTACATTGAAAGTTTGTATCAGAGAACCAATCTGAGATTATTGATAAAACTATAGACCAGTTTGGTGAGCAGCCAAGACGCTTACTTCTTAAGTATCTGCAGCAAACAACAGAAAACACATAGCGCACATAAATTTCTATAATAAAAATAGCATATTAGGGGCTGCTAATGTATCTATTTCAAATTATAGTTAAATCATTAGCTAAACTTAACTACAGAAAAATTAGTAATTACAGAAAAATTAATTAATTACTATACTTTAAAATAGATAACAGTGATAAAATAGATGCAGTGCCTCTTTCGAGACTTCAAATATACTCGCAAACAATGCGGTGTAAGTATGTCCAGCACCGCAAGCAATGCGATATTTGTACCCATCGTATTTTTTGTCGTGTTCGTGTATGCGGTGGCATGTATGACCAAAGCGGCGTTACTGCATCGTGTGGCCAGTGTTGCCAACTTTTGAGTTTCAAAAAGCACCAAACCGTGGAAAAAAGAGCGTTTTACCGCACTAAAAGCACACAATTTTTTTTTTAATCAAAGGGTACTCTTTTTTCATAAGAGTTTGTGGTAAACACAAGTAACAAAACAAATACTATTTACATGTATAAATAAATAACCAATGCTTACGAAGTACTGCACATTAAAACTGGTACATCTGGAGAAAAAACAATCGAATCGCAACAAACGAAATTGAATTTTAAAAGGGAAGAGTTATACTTAATGATACCCTAAGTAGAAATGAGCGAAAAATTTGTTGTTTTATAATATAACCTCAAATATTGCGAAAAACCGTGTTTTTACACTTAGAGGTTAGGATATCTCAAAATTCTGACGTGGTAGAGAAATTCTGCAGCCAGATTTGAATTCAGCACCGAAAAATCTACAAAAACCGATGCACTCAGGTGGCAAAAAAAGGTAAAATTTTTCGAACTGTGTAATCAATCCATAATCAAGAAAATAAAAAAATAAATACTTAACTTATCTGCGTGCTAGCATTTTCAACGCGAATACAATTTAACAAGAACGCAAGAAAGGCGGTTTGCAACTTCATCTTTTTATCAATCATGGTCTGCATTTAAGTGCATTTAAATTTGTAGATTCTTATAAATTCAGAAATTTTAGTTCAGAAAAAAGCACTAAAAAGCGCACTAGGCACCAAATCATTTGTTTTTTGCGTTTTAGTTTTCAAAAAGCACTAAATCTAGTGCTTACAGCACTAAGTTGGCAACAGGGATGCCGTTTGGATCTAAATAGATCCAATTGGATACATTTTTAGACGAATTTTTGCGGGATACTTATTTTTTTCGGTCAGTATAAATGTGGATACTTTTTTAAATAGGCCAAAATTTTATATTTCCTATAAAGTTGTTTTCGTTCAAAAATCGATTTTCATTAAAGATGGTAGAAAGCATTACGTTTTCTGAACACATAAAGAATCGCTACTTAAGCGTGAAATTAAAGCATTTTATTTTTTGTGAACGAAGCAATGAACATATGAAGAGATCTTACCAAAATAAGTATAAGCGCAATTGCTTTAATTAGCTTAAAGGATGCTTTAAGAAAGATCTTAATATACATATCGTCGTTTAAAGTACAAAACCGCGTATCAACAAAAAGCTAAACAGCGTTCGTGGCGTTGCATAAATTATTTTCTAGAGAGTAAAAATAATTATATTTCTTTTTTATAAAGCAATCGCATTTCTGGCTATTATATTTCAGGACGAATGGATGAGGATTGAGCCAAGAGCTTGTGTGAGCAAATCCAATTTTTGGCAGCAAATGTCAGTTACGCGGTTTTGCAGAATGACGATACGCGGTTTTGTACTTTAAACGACGATATGCATATGTATATAAAGTAAATTATACTCTTTCTGTAGTAATCTCTTTTATATCACATATTTTCATTTGTTAATTTAAAAAGAAAGATTTCAATGTAGTTTAAAAAACTAACTTTGATTTATTTAAGGAGACTTTTATGAATTTTACTGAAAAGACTTTAAATACACTCTAAACAATTTTTGTTTATTTGCGCATATTAGGAGAGGTAACCAGTTTCCTCTTTTAATGTGTGCAAATTCGCACGCCGTGTAATAAAATTAATCATTGCCTGTTTACTCTTACATACCAAATTTGTCGCAAGAGCAAAATTACACATAACATGTTTAAAATAAAGTAATGTTTATTATTAGTAGGAAATGAGTAGTCCACTTACAAACAGCGTTATGTGATTTTATAATAGAAAGCCATAAATTTGAAAAAGCGACTACGACAACAAGTAACATTTAAATTGAATCTTTTTTATTATTACCTGAAAATTTGGATAAATAGGAGCCTTATAAAATTGTAACATAACATAACATGTCATAAGATAACATTAACAGTCTATACGACCTAAAGCAGCTTTCTAAGTTCATCAGAAGATTGATACTTTTGAAAGTTCATAAATAAGTATGATAGCGACTTTTGGAAGAAGACTTAACATTTGATGCTATTTTTTCAGAATATAAAAAGATTTTGCACTCTGTTGTTAGTGGACATGAAACTACTTTAAATACTGGTACGTAATCCGCCAAAAACTAAGAATCGAAAAAATTTTACATAGCGCACTTTGCAAGTAGACTACTCAAATGTATTTGTAGTTTGAAAATTTTTGCAATTTTAAACATTCTATATATGTGTATTTATGTGTATATTTTAAAGATCCCAAGTTCAAAATCAAATACTGAACATCTTATACGTATATTTATACAGATTCTTGTTGAAAAATAGATACTTTTCAGTAGTAGTTTTACATGCTCTTTTTAGAGTGTACTTGCTATTTATTATATTTACTTTGCAAAATACTTATGCACAAAAAATATACTTTATAAATTGAAATTACAAATGTTTGATTTTATGCACATGTATTCCAAGTCCTTAGGATGGGTTCAATTATGTCTTTTTCATGAAAATGTTTGGTTTTCTTACAAATTATGAGATGTATATGTAAAAAAAAAGAAAATTGGATACATTTGGATACATTTTTGGCTTGGTCAGGGATACACTTTCTTGAGGCGGCGCGGCAACACTGGTTGGCAACTATGCGTGTGCCACCGCATTTTCATGTCGACTTCGGCTATGCGGTGGTATTTGGGGATATGCTTGTCTGAATGCGGTGCACCGTATGTATGCATGTACGGTAAAGTATGAATGTATATGTATTTATAATTTTACTTAATAAAATTCCTTATATTTTAATATCAAATAGTATTAAAAAATTAAAATTGGAATGTAAAAGAAGTTGTTTTAATTCTATTAAAAGGGGTTTAAAAAACATCAAACAAGTATTACGAAATGTTAGATAATGACTCCAAAAAGACTCCGATAAATCGTCAAAAAAGAACACAAAAATGCTCAACTATGACTCTAAAAAGACTCCTAGAAGCGTTCCAATATGGCTCCAAAAGAGCTCCGAAATTCACTGAAAAAGAGTCATAAAATGCACCGAATTCATCGTTTTTGGAGTCTTTTCGGAGTCATTTTTTAGACTCCATTCAGCGTGCCCGCGTAGAACGAAAAATCGCTCATTTAGGGCTCCATAAAAGAGCTCATTTATGAGGGAAAAGTTCCGATATAGGAAGGTTTATAGCTCAAAAAAGAGTATTTTAGGATCCTTTTGGTTAGCCGGGATTATTCGAGCATATGTAGGTATCTGTGCAGCGTATTTAATCGCTACAGTTGCCTACAAAGTTTGTATGTATGTATGTTACAAAAAAATTCATAAATATAAACACCTAATCAAAATTAAATACATAGAATATGTATTTAATATGTTTTTTAATTAATTCCATTCATATTTATTTCATTTACCAAACATAACTTTTTATATTAAATAAATATTACACCTATTATACGTTTCATTTAATCTCATCTCGTATATTGTGTCGGAAAAACAAATAGTATCGCGGCAACTTGAAAACTTCTGACTGTTTTTCTTTTCTTTGTTTAACGCTTATTTGTTTTATAGAAAAGTATGTTGTAGTTCATT
Organism: Rhagoletis zephyria; assembly: GCF_001687245.7. Taxonomy (NCBI): domain Eukaryota; kingdom Metazoa; phylum Arthropoda; class Insecta; order Diptera; family Tephritidae; genus Rhagoletis; species Rhagoletis zephyria. The sequence continues at coordinate 99,508 of NW_016158587.1, forward strand.
ATTAAACAAAAACCATATATAAAACCAGTTTCATCTGAACGGCAAACTTTTTAGTTAGAATTTCTAGAAAAAAAACTATACATATGTAAGTATATCCGGTTTATATTACGAGAATATGTACAGTGTCGGAAAAATAAATACGTTTGTGACATTTTAACAATTTTTGGCTATTTTTCTTTTGCTTGTTGAATCTTTATTAATTTTTTATAAAAGTAAAGCTCATTATCTAACAAAAATCATGTAAATCAAACTTTCCAACTTTTTATTAAAATTTAAAAAATTCTGGAAATTCTCATCTGATTTGCAAACATTTTAATTAGAATTTTTTTTTTTTTTAAATTAGTATGCATTTTTATATCCCATTAACTTTTAGTACAATGAAGTGCAATTGCGAATTCGCTGAAAAATTTGAAATTTTTTTTCCAGACACATGAAATATGTGCGCGAAATTTTTTATAGGGAGGTAAATGCACTACACTCACATAAAAAAAAAACAACTAAAACTAAAAACTAAAAGTTCGTGGATTATAAAACGGCATACCGAAATTTAAAAAAAAAAATTCTTATTGAAAAGTGTGCAAATATAAATATTTGTAAAGAGTTTGAAAGTTGGATTTACATTATTTTTTTTTATCTGTATATATAAAAATTAAATGTTTCCGTATGACGGCGATGCCTGACCAAACGGCTGAACCGATTTCAATTCTGTAAAAAGTACTCTTTTGGACCTTCTGTGTGGAAGGTTTTTCGATTTAACAAAATTTTAAACTTTTAGTTGTTGTTGCAGAAAAATGAAGAATGCTGAGACGCCACGATTTCACAATTTCATAGAGTTTTCGGTACATTAAATGTCACTAAACAACTAAACGCCTAGCCCAATTTGGTTCATATTCGGAACATCTGTCACCACCTATAAAAGAAATATTCTGACCTAAAATGCTTTCGCTAAGTGGCGCCAGGGTCGGAATATTCCTACAAACTGCATTTTCTTGCCGATCTGGCTCATATTTAGAATACAATTTATCCAATTGAAAATATATATTTGGACTTAAAACTTACACGATAGATGACCCTACGGCCGAAATATCCCCAAAAATTATTTTACGCTAAGGGAAGGATAGATATCTACTCTATATATTTGTGGAAGTATGTATGTATGTGCCACGTTGCAGCCTAAACGGACGGACAGAATCGAACAAAATTTTGACAGAGTATTGCCATGACTCCTGGGCCTATAATACGGTGAAAAAATGGGATCCTAAAAGGGGGCGTGGCACCTCCCAAAGGCGTGAAATTTGTAATCAGCCATAACTTCGGAACCATAAGTCACATGTCCTTGAAACTTGGTATATATATGGTATATAAATGGTAGGTATATATAACTGAGTTTGTAGAAGGGGGCGTGGCACATCCCATAGGCGTGAAATATTTTATCACCTATAACTTCGGAACCTTAAATCACACGAACTTGAAATTTGGTATGCGGACATATCAATGGTAGGTGCTTATAGTTGGGTATATATAAACGAGTTTGTAAAAGGGGGCGTGGCGCATCCTATAGGCGTGGAATAATTTGTCAGCTATAACTTCGGAACCATAAGTCCCACGAACTTGAAATTTGGTATGCAGACATATCAATGGTAGGTGCTTATAATAGGGTATATATAAACGAGTTTTTAAAAGGAGGCGTGGCACATCCCATAGGCGTGGAATTTTTATCAGCTATAACTTCGGAACCATAAGTCCCGTTATAGTATGGCATATATAAATGCGTTTGTAAAAGGGGGCGTGGCACATCCCATAGGCGTTGAATTTTTTATCAGCAATAAATTCGGAACCATAAGTCACACGAACTTGAAATTTGGTATGCAGACATACCAATGGTGGGTGCTTATAGGAGGGTATATATAAACGAGTTTGTAAAATGGGCCTGGCACATCCCATAGGCGTGGAGTTTTTTATCAGCTATATCTACGGAACCATAAGTCACACGAACTTGAAATTTGGTATGCAAACATGTCAATGGTAGGTGTTTATAGGAGGGTATATATAAACGAGTTTGTAAAAGGCAGCGTGGCACATCCATAGGCGCGGAATTTTTTATCAGCTATAACTTCGTAACCATAAGTCACACGAACTTGAAATTTGGTATGCAGACATATCAATGGTAGGTGCTTATACGAGGGTATATATAAACGAGTTTGTAAAAGGGGGCGTGGCACATCCCATAGGCGTGGAATATTTTATCAGCTATAACTTCGGAACCATAAGCCCCATGAACATGAAATTTTGTATGAAGACATATCAATAGTAGGTGCTTATATGAGGGTTTATATAAATGAGTTTGTAAAAGGGGGCGTGGCGCATCCTATAGGCGTGGAATACTTTGTCAGCTATAACTTCGGAACCATAAGTCCCACGAACTTGAAATTTGATATGCAGACATATCAATGGTAGGTGCTTATAGGAGGGTATATATAAACGAGTTTGTGAAAGGAGGCCTGTCATATCCGATATTCGTTGAAAGGTTTATCAGCTATAACTCCGGAACCATATGTGGCATCAACTTTAAATTTGGTATGCAGTTATATACTTGTTTGGTAGGTGCTTATAATAAGGTCTATATAAATAAGTTTTATCATCTATAACTTCGGAACCATAAGTCCCTCGAACTTGAAATTTAATTCGCAGACACATATATGGTAGGTGCTTATGGGAGGGTGTATATAAACGAGTTTGTAAAAGGGGGCGTGGCACATCCCATAGGCGTGGAATTTTTTATCAGCTATATCTTCGGAACCATAAGTCCCACGAACTTGAAATTTGGTATGCAGACATATCAATGGTAGGTGCTTATACGAGGGTATGGGCGTGGCACATCCCATAGGCGTGGAATCCTTTATCAGCTATAACTTCGGAACCATAAGTTCCACGAACTTGAAATTTGGTATGCAGACATATCAATGGTAGGTGTTTATAGGAGGGTATATGCAGGCATGTCTATTGTAGGCGCTTATAGTATGGCATTTATAAATGAGTTTATAAAAGGGGGCGTGGCACATCCCATAGGCGTAGAATTTTTTATTAGCTATAACTTCGGAACCATAAGTCCTATGAACTTGAAATTTGGTATGCAGGCATGTCTATGGTAGGCGCTTATAGTATGGCATATATAAATGAGTTTGTAAAAGGGGGCGTGGCACATCCCATAGGCGTGGAATATTTTATCAGCTATAACTTCGTAACCATAAGTCACACGAACTTGAAATTTGGTTGGCAGACATTTTAATGGTAGGTGCTTATAGGAGGGAATATATAAAAGAGTTTGTAAAAGGAGGCGTGGCTCATGCCATAGCGCGGAATATTTTATCAGCTATAACTTCGTAACCATAAGTCACACGAACTTGAAATTTGGTATGCAGACATATCAATGGTAGATGCTTATACGAGGGTATATATAAACGAGTTTGTAAAAGGGGTGTGGCACATCCCATAGGCGTGGAATATTTTATCAGCTATAACTTCGGAACCATAAGCCCCATGAACTTGAAATTTTGTATGAAGGCATAGCAATAGTAGGTGGTTATATGAAGGTTTATATAACTGAGTTTGTAAAAGGGGACGTGGCGCATCCTATAGGCGTGGAATCCTTTATCAGCTATAACTTCGGAACCATAAGTTCCACGAACTTAAAATTTGGTATGCAGACATATCAATGGTAGGTGCTTGTACGAGGGTATATATAAACGAGTTTGTAAAAGCCGGCGTGGCTCATCCCATAGGCGTGGAACATTTTGTCAGCTACAACTTCGGAAATATATTCCCCATGAAATTGAAAATTGGTACGCAGACTTATCTACTTATCTATGGTAGGTGCTTATAAAAGGTCCATAACTTCGGAACCATAAGTCCCAAGAACTTGAAATTTGGTATGCAGGCATGTCTATGGTAGGCACTTATAGTATGGNAACCATAAGTCCCACGAACTTGAAATTTGATATGCAGACATATCAATGGTAGGTGTTTATAGGAGGGTATATATAAACGAGTTTGTGAAAGGAGGCCTGTCATATCCGATATTCGTTGAAAGGTTTATCAGCTATAACTCCGGAACCATATGTGGCATCAACTTTAAATTTGGTATGCAGTTATATACTTGTTTGGTAGGTGCTTATAATAAGGTCTATATAAATAAGTTTTATCATCTATAACTTCGGAACCATAAGTCCCTCGAACTTGAAATTTAATTCGCAGACATATATATGGTAGGTGCTTATGGAAGGGTGTATATAAACAAGTTAGTAAAAGGGGGCGTGGCACATCCCATAGGCGTGGAATATTTTATCAGCTATAACTTCTGAACCATAAGCCCCATGAGCTTGAAATTTGGTATGAAGACATATCAATAGTAGGCGCTTATATGAGGGTTTATATAAATGAGTTTGTAAAAGGAGTTTGTAAAAGGGGCGTGGCACGTCCCATAGGCGTGGAATTTTTTATCAGCTATATCTACGGAACCATATGTCACACGAACTTGAAACTTGATATGCAGACATATCAATGGTAGGTTCTTATATTAGGGTATATATAGACGAGTTTGTAAAAGGTGGCGTGGCACATCCCATAGGCGCGGAATATTTTGTCAGCTCTAACTTCGGAAAAATATGCCACATGAAATTGAAAATTGGTACGCAGACTTATCAGCTATAACTTCGGAACCATAAGTCCCAAGAACTTGAAATTTGGTATGCAGGCATGTCTATGGTAGGCGCTTATAGTATGGCATTTATATCTTCGGAACCATAAGTCACACGAACTCGAAATTTGGTTGGCAGACATTTTAATGGTAGGTGCTTATAGGAGGGAATATATAAAAGAGTTTGTAAAAGGGGGGTGGCCCATCTCATAGGCGTGGAATTTTTTACCAGCTATAACTTCGGAACCTTAAGTCACATGAACTTGAAATTTGGTATGCAGGCATATCAATAGTAGGTGCTTATACGAGGGTATATATAAACGAGTTTGTAAAAGGGGGCGTGGCACATCCCATAGGCGTGGAATATTTTATCAGCTATAACTTCGGAACCATAAGCCCCATGAACTTGAAATTTGGTATGAAGACATATCAATAGTAGGTGCTTATATGAGGGTTTATATAAATGAGTTTGTAAAAGGGGGCGTGGCGCATCCTATAGGCGTGGAATCCTTTATCAGCTATAACTTCGGAACCATAAGTCCCACGAACTTGAAATTTGGTATGCAGACATATCAATGGTAGGTGCTTGTCTATGGTAGGCGCTTATGGTATGGAATTTATATCTTCGGAACCATAAGTCACACGAACTTGAAATTTGGTTGGCAGACATTTTAATGGTAGGTGCTTATAGGAGGGAATATATAAAAGAGTTTGTAAAAGGGGGGTGGCCCATCTCATAGGCGTGGAATTTTTTACCAGCTATAACTTCGGAACCTTAAGTCACATGAACTTGAAATTTGGTATGCAGACATATCAATGGTAGGTGCTTATGGGAGGGTATATATAAACGAGTTCGTAAAAGGGGGCGTGGCACATCCCATAGGCGTGGAATTTTTTATCAAGTATATCCTCAGGACCATAAGTCGCACGAACTTGAAATTTGGTATGCAGGTGTAGCTATGGTAGGTACTTATAAGAAGATAAATATAAATAAGTTTGTAAAAGATGGCGTGGCAAATCCCACAGGCGTGAAAATTTTTATCAGCTATAACTTCAAAACCATAAGTCGCATTAAGTTTAAATTTGGTATGCAGACATATCTATGGTAGGAGCTTATAGTAGCTGCTTATTGCAGGGTATATATACATGAGTTTATAAAAGGGGGCGTGGCATATCCCGTAGGCGTGGAGTTTTTAATCAGCCATAAATTGGGAACCATCATAAGTCACATGAACTTGAAATTTGGTATTCATACATGGGTATCTATGGGAGGTGTTCAGAGTAAAGTATATATAAATGGGTTTGTGAAAGGGGGATATACATATATATATTTATCTATTACATAACTCGTATATTTAAAACTGTGTATTTTTTTTTGGAACCTTACCGTCTTTAGATAATTTTGAAATGGAAAGATTAAATCATTTTTTAATCTCGCGATGCTGTTAAACGAAAAAGTTTCGTTCATAATGAATAAAACTCCTTCCGAATTAAGCATTATACTAGAAAATTGCAGCTAAATAAAACAGCTAATCGAATAGGCAGCTAAACGGAATGTACCGTAGTAGAATAATTTTAATTTAGAAATTTGATCGTTAGCTTAATGTATCTAATATTAATAATGGAACAAAATTTTGTAGTACAAGTGATGATCAATATATATTAGTTACAGCACGATAAAGCCAAAAGTATGGCTCCTAAGGATGCCTTAATGTAAACAAAGAAAATAGTTTGTCTCCTTTAAATTATGCTGATCTGAATATTTGTATTACTGTTTTGTATTTTGATTTGTTTACCCCGAACGACGTCGGGTGCTTTGCTAGTCTCCTATATATTTGTGAAGTATGTATGTATGTATGTGCCAGGTTGCAGCCTAAACGGACGGACAGAATCGACCGGAATTTTTTATAGAGTATTGCCATGACACCTGCGCCTATAATAGGGAGAAAAAAATTGGGATTCGACAAGGGGCGTGGCACCTCCCATAGGCGTCAAATTTTTTAACCAAAGACACATGAGCTTAAAATTTGGTATGCAGACATATATGTAAATCGGAGGTGTTTAGAGTAAAGTACATATATATAAATTAGTTTGTAAAAGTGGGCGTGGCACATCCAATAGGCGTGGAACATTTATCAGCTATAAATCTGAAGCTATAAGTCATATGAACTTGAAATGTGTTATTCAGTCATACATATGTTAGGTGCTTATAGTAGGGTATATATAAATGAGTTTGTAAAAGTGGGCGTGGCGCACTATAAGCCACATGAACCTGAAATTTGGTATGCACTCATATATATGGTAGGAGCTTATAAAAGGGTATATATATTTGAGTTTGGAAAAGAGGGTGTGGCACATCCAATAGGCGTGAATTTTTTTGTCAACCATAACTTCAGAACCAAACCATAAGTCAAATGTACTTGAAATTTGGTATGCAGACCAGTGATCGGACTTCTACCACATTGTGGTAGATCTGCACTTTTTTGAGCATCTACCACATCTACCCCACAAGGTCTGAAATCTACCACTTATTCGCGTTTTTGAGTAGTTTTATTTTTTCTCGACATAATTTTCTTAATTTTAAGAGCAAAAATTGTCCAACACTAAACACTAACAACAGGCAGAAGGGGAGGATAAAATAAACCGTAAAACAGTAAATTTTCTCAATATTCAATTTTTCGACAAGAAACATGGTTTTATTGTATTAAATTGCAAAATATATGATTTATAATAAAGAATTAATAGCGAAAGTGTTAAAAAATGGCGATTTTTGTGAAAGTACCAGAAAATTTCAGTGCATCTAAAGTTTCTAAAGCGTTATTTTTAGCAACTTCAATCTTGCACTTTATTAATTTTTTAGATTCTCTTTAAAATCTCTGCATTTTAGGTTAAACCTTGCAGAATTTGTACAAAGTTTGATCCAAAACCTGAGATCTACCACATTTTTTTCCAGATTTTTTTTTAAGTCCGATCACTGGACGTGGCACCTTTCAAACGCACTGAAACTATTACGTATCTTTGTATGCATGTATAGTTATGCTAGGTTATTTAAGACGGCAAATATGCCTTCTGAAAACCACCAAACAGTAATATTAGATGACAAATGCGTCACTAAAAATCATGAACGTGAACTCTTGGTGAAAATGTTGGACCAAAATGTTTCAATACAAAAAATTTATTTTGGGCGGGACGAAGTTCGCCGGGTCCGCTAGTTTATTCATATAAATAATATTTAACACGTATCATGGTTTAATGTTTTGGTTCCATTTTATATAAAATATCAACGACTACCAACTGGAGGTCATGTGCAAAACATAATTGCTTGTACGGCTCTATCAATCTCCCAACTTTCACCATCGTGCTCGCAACATCTGTCGTGATGGCGACGACATCCTTTGATAAATTCAGGTTTACTTCCTCTAAATGTTTAGCCAATATTTCCACGCACACTTCAGCAGCCATCGAAGTTTTGTAGCGCAATATGCCTAAATTCCAATATTAGTTTTCAGCGCACAGATTGACGTTGAGGAAATGCCTATCCGATGTCTACGTCCATTCGTCAAATACGAGAGAGATTGATTTCTCAATGACTCAATTTCTGCAATACCATTGCTTTTGATTTTTTGGTAATATTTCAACACTATATTACTAATGGAGTCTCGTGCTTTTGGCACATCAAACCCACAAGCAGCGTTCCCGAAAGCGTTCGCTGGAAAATCGTCGTTTTACCCGAAAGAACCCGTAATTTCCGCAAACAAATCGTCAAATTTTTGTTTATTGTATTTTTTAACAAAATAAAAAATACTAACTAAATTACATACAATGAGTCGTATGCATAAAAACTAAGAAATTACGTTTTCTTAAATTGCATACCTTTAACTTCAATTTATTTGAACAAATTGAGTAAAAGATCTCAAATTTTAAGAAAAACCATTTGCTTAATTGCATATGGGTTAATAAAAGTGGATTTACCTTTGTTAGCGACAATCTAAAACAAGTAAGAAAGTCTAAGTTCGGGCGGAGCCGAACATTAAATACCCGGCGCAAGTATTAAATATATGTTTCTCACCGTCCCGAAAGCTACCGCTACATGGAATCCGGGGTGTATAAATTTTGAGTAAATTTGCGTCCTTAAATTTCGAAATATTGAAGTTTCAAGCATTTCTGAAATTTACTGTTATATGAAAAGCGGCCGTAAGTTTAGTCCGTATTCAATAATTTTCAACGTTTTGCTTTGATTTGAAGCATGATAACCATACCGAACAACAAATTGGTAGAACGGTTACCGAGATACATATATGTGATCATAAGTGAGCCGTGCCACGCCCATTTTCTAAAATTTTATCATAAACGTATTTTTTGGTAAAGAGTTGTTGCAAGCATCAATTTTGAACAAATTAGCTATGATATTTACTGATTTATCGAAGATTTTGTATTTCTCTAAATTATCGTTATATGGGATGTGGGCGTGATTATTGTCCAATTTTTGGCCATTTGGTATGCTGTACCAAGGCCAACAATTGTGCCAAGTTTGGAAGAAATTGGTGTAGCGGTTACCAAGATATACACATGTAACCATAAGTGGGTGTGGCTTCGCCCATTTTCCAAAAATTTATAATATTCTTATTTTTCGTCTAAAATTTATTGTAAATATCAATTTTGAGTGAATAATCTTCAGTAGTTACTAAAATATCGCAGTTTTCGTATCTCTGAAAATTACTGTTATATGGGAAGTGGGTGTGGTTACAGTCCGATTTCGCCCATTTTGAATACCAACCTAAACCTACCTTGGATAAATGGAAACCTACGTACCAAATTTCGTTGAGATATCTCAATTTTTGCTGGAGTTATCGTGTACACGGACGGATGGACAGACGGACGGACAGACAAACGGACAGACATACATGGCTTAATCGACTTCTCTATTCATTCTGAACATTATGTATACGTTTGTCTACATCTGTCTCGATTCGTTTTGGCTGTTACAAACAACCGTTATGTGAACAAAGTTAATATACCCTTGTGCATAAGCGCGCTCGGATATAATTACAATTTAAACACAACTGCTTTTAAATATTTGAACTTCACTGGTTTGAAGTTTATGAAGATTTTGCTCCAGTTTTAAAGTAGGGGTCTTCACACCGAGCTTGGTACTCGGTATTCGGTAATTTTTGCCAATGTATTTTGTTTGTGTAAAATTATTTTATTATCGGTGTACCGGTTACCGAATTATCGTGAAGGAAGCTTGATAATTTTTCCGGTAGTTGGTAAACTGCAATCAGATGTTCGATATTTATTCAATTTAAAATTCCTCGTAATGCCGAAAGGCATAACGCACATGAGTAAGTAAAATTCCTTAAATTTTCTGTTACAATTTATTTATTTTTTTTTTGGGAAAAAAGCTACGAATGCGCTGTTGATAAACATTCCAGGCTGTTCAGGATCTTGTGCAAATGCTCTTGCATTGGTAGCAAACATAATATTTGCAAATGCAATTCCAACTGCAAATCCAAGACAATTTCCGTAACATCCTGAAGGGGCCTATAGTTTACCAGACTAACAAAAGAAAACTGAAAAGGATGTTCACAGTTGATAAAATTACCGAGTGTCAACTAGCAATTTACCAAAACTACCAAAATGGATGTGAAGATCCTTAGTGCAACATTAGCATTTATTAACTGATAGATAATTTTGACTGAACAAATTCCCTCTCCTACTTTTCTGTCTCTTTCAAGTCACTGTCAGCAGTGCAAATTAACGATTTGGTTACAATTCTAGAACGATAAATGCATGGTTGTATTTTGAATTACGTTTTCCAGTAACAAATTTTTTACATACATACATATGTAATTTAGTGACAAAACTAAAATAAAAAGCGTCATTACGGGGGAATAATCGCCAAAGCGGCATTGAGTTAAAAAAATGTCAAAATGACGACGAAATCGTTAATTCGGCAACGCTGCCCACAAGTACTCATCATTGCTCGCAAATCCGCCGACTTTACAAAGGCAGAAAATGTTATGCCGTCAACGGCGATCATTCGCGACAAAACTACGGAAAGACTTTTATCCGGACTGCTTTCAAAAAATTGTGTCTTCTTTACCTGCTTGCACGGAAGCTCCGATAATTCATCGCCGGGATTTTTACCATTCCATCAAATATACTAAATTATTTACCTGAACTGTTGTGCGTGTCAGTCATTTTGGCTAATATATTTTCCTTCTACTCTTGAAATTTGGTTGCGTTTAATGCGCAACCAATGTTGCAAATAATGCTTGTCTTGCCCTTGAGAGGAGATATTTGTGATAAAAATTTAATTGGCTAACAAAAAAATAGTTTCCAGCAATCCCGGGATTTAAATCGACTAGTCCCGCGATATTCGGTACTTTAAAAAGACCGAGATCCAGAAACCCCGTGATCCTGGGATTGACAGCCCTAGCTAGCATACATGAAAAAAGGAAAAATATTCCGTTCTTTGTTAATTTTCTGTAAATAAAGTGCAATTTATGAAAGTTTATTTATTACATACTATACATAAAACTTGCTTAAATGTGTTTAAAGAGAATATTATCTGAATCGAATTTTCAGTATTTTCTTTAGAAGTATAATTTGGTCCGAAAAGACCAAAAGTGCAACGCTGTACACAGTGTTATTTGGGCTAGCAACCACACCAATGCACTCAAGCAAAAACACCAACACTCTACCCATAAAAAACAACGATTACTACAGAAACGAAAGTGGAAATGAGCTAAGCGATGGGAATCGCCTACCCTTTCGCTTCAAGAAGGCATTATTTTAACATGGGCATGTCATTGGCGGTAAGCCCTTACCCGCAGCATTACCTTCAAACGAAGGGAGAACGCATGGATAAACAGAATCCAGAGAAGCGAACAAAGAATGCCTTACAGAAAAACTAATGTAGAATGCCTAGATAAGTACATACTACATAAAAGATTAAAATTAATTAAAATATTGATAAATCAGTTTTTATACATACATAAATAGGTATGTATTTAGGTATTTAGATTTTACTTAAATAACGGTATGTACATATGTACCTACATGCATATTTAATTAAGCTTAAAATTGTGCTTCCTCACTGTTGTACTTCACTTCACTAACTGACTTCAACTTCGCTGCAAATTGAACAGAGCAAAACATGATTTTTATGCGAGACAAATTTCCACAGAAAGTAACGGTAGAAAAATAATTTTTGGATATTCATTTTATTTTTTAGCTGACTACGATTCAGCATTCTACTTTGCGAAATAAATGTAATATTGCATTATCGGCAAAGCCTAAAAGAAGCAAAAAAATTCGAAGGCATTATAACGCTATGCCATCTAGAACACGTTACCACTAAAATCGATTACCGATTTTTTGCTGGGTAACAAATACATGCATAAGCCTGCCACAAACACACGCAATGCTACGGCACTCAAAGGCTACACTACAGTATTTGTTTTGATTGCGAGAACGCATTGAATACCACTTCCATTTACTGTCATGTGCCTTTGCTTCATTACTGCATTTATTGAAGTGTGCAATAGTGTACAGTCAAAGTAAAACCATTTGCGCAGCCCTCTATACCACATACCGCACACCGTCTTCAAAATGGGCACAACTCAAAATTACAGGTTCGTCAGAACGATAATCATATGGGCAAGGGAGACTTTACCTTAGGTTTTTTTTAACAAATTACAACAAACATTTGCTCCAGATTTTGCTGGATGAGGAATCCATTTCTGCACTTTTCTTGTCCATAAAACTTTCATCAGAGGGCGAAACAGTGAAAATGTTAAAATTTTTTTCGAAATGTACTTTCGAAATTTGGCAAACTCCCAATTGATTTTAGACCAGTGGTTTCTCCGGCAAATTTGCTTAGAATTACACGTAGAATCCTCCAATCCTATACGTGCATAGTAAAAAAAAAAATCACCCGTCCTAGTGTACATTTTTATCGTATAATTTCCAAAATGCCAAATTTTGAGTTGTGTCTCTTTTGAAGATAGAGTTGCCAGATTCTGAAACGGAGAAAGGAGTACACTTCTATTTTTCATAGAAAAAAGCAGTGCAAAGCTGTACTCCTTTTTTTATGTGCAATTTATTGTTACAAATTACCAAAAAGTAAATATATTTGTAATCACATATATGAGATCCATTTCAAAACAAACAATGATATCTTAGATATCTTGTTCAAAGCAACAATAAATGTTAAAATAAATAATTAAATTCCACAAAAGAATTCCAAACTCTGCCATTTTTTAATTGAAGCCCTATAACTAATTTAACATTTTTCCTGATTTTTATACCCGAGCGCCCTGCACCTACCTGGCTACGACGATGCTTACCTTTTTACTATCACACGTAACATTGCTTATTACGTAGTGTTGCCACAATAAGAATGGCAAAGTACAGGGCGTAAAATAATAACTGTCGCACAGGTTTTTTGAAAAATAAAAGGGTCCTTTATAGATTTGAAGAAAAAAGTATTTTATTGTTAACTTTGTAAATATTTTACCATTTTTTTCTTGGAGTTATGTCACTTCTTATAATGTGTCATAACCCTAATTGGGATAATGTCACTTTTGAGTCTAAATCATATTTTCCAGCTCTCAAGAAAAGCAAAAAAAGCATATGAAAAAGAAATTTTCTATTAAACTTTCTTCTGCGCAAAAATACTTCCGCCACTCTTTTCTGGCAACACAGAAAGTAGAATTCTACTTAGTAAGGGTTATAATTTCTAAGCGTGGCCCAAGACCGCCTACGCAGAAAGAATTTCTGCGCAAAAATACTTCCGCCGCTCTTTGCCGGCAAACCTGAAAGGAGAATTCTACTAAGTAAGGGTTATAATCCCTAAGCGTGGCCGAATGGCTACAGGCGTTGACAAGAAAATAACGTAGGCAAAGCAAGCTTTTATGCCAGTGGTTTGGTAAATATTTTATCATTACTCTTGCACATTCCAAATTCTTTTGGTTTGCAAAATTACATGATGGATTTGGATTTTTTCGCCTTTTCGTTTGGAAATATATCACTCCTTATATAATTACATAACCCCAAATAAAAAAATTGGGTTTATGTCACTACAAAAGTAGTTTAAAAGACTCAAATGGAGGAAATTAGCCTATGCTTACAGAAGATATGTAATAAAGTAACCGACAAGTGTTTACCTGGTAAACCCAAATAAAGGTTAAATGTTAAAAACTGTTTAAAAAATGTAACTAAAATCTGTGGAAAATTAACAATAAACTACTTTTTCACAACATCTATAAAGGGCCTTTTATTTAGAAAAAAACCTGTGTGACAGTTATTATTTTACACCCTGTATATGATAAAAAATGAATAGCTGGAAAAAGGAGTACAAAAGAAGTACAAAACTAAAAAAGGAGTACATTTCCAGATTTACTTTTTTGGGGAGTACCAGGGAAGGGAGTACATTGCAATGAAAAGGAGTACGTTTACTCCCAAAAGCAGTACGTCTGGCAACCCTATTTGAAGACGTGGTGCGCTATACCTGTACACACGCTATTACGCATGCGTATATTAACACACTTTTGTAAGCTGACCAACCGACCTCCTTTTAGGAGGATTGTCCTCCTCAAGCGTGATTTGTCCTCCTCAAAAATATTGTCCTTTTGAGCAGAAATGTCCTCCTTGTCCTCCTTTTCAAGTTTTATAGCAGCGATGAAATTACAGCGTGGCGGCGAATAACTGTTACCCCGGGTTTTTTGAGAAATAAAAGGGTCCTTTATAGATCTTGCGAAAAAAGTATTTTATTGTTAACTTTCCACAGATTTTACTTTAGTTGTAATAATTAGTTATTAAATTTTAATCCTTATTTACATTTGCCAACAATGTAAACTTTGAAAGTTGAACAGTGTAAACGCCTTATAGCCTTAATGAATAATATTTTACCCTTTACAACACTGAAAGACTAGCTAAGACGCGCCTCCACATGCGAAAAGTATTGCCTTCCATATGTCATTTTGTTTGCCAGATATGTATCTTATCTTTCATCTTTCACTTCGACGTGCGAAAGGATGTAGTGAAATTTTATTTTGACAGACAAAAACAAAAACGTAAAAACATGAGTTCATGAGATCATTACAACGTACGCCAACAAAGCAAAACAACTTATCACAACTAAAGCCTAGAGAATTTTTCACAATGCATGAACCTTTTTTTATTATTTATAAAAATCCATTTTGTACTAGGTTAGGTTAGGTTAGGTTAGGTTGAAGTGGCTGCCAGTGACCCCACTAGCACACATAGGCCCTTGGTTGTGGGCCCGTTGTGATACCACGCGGATCGTTAGAACCCTCCTACTCAAACCATCGTGTGGATTTCGCGAAACCCAGAACTTACCGTATGCCTACTTCGGCTATGTCGGTTAGGTCCTCAACGAATCCTGAACCCATAAACTTTTGTCTTCTTCTACAAAGTGCGGGGCAATCGCATAACAGGTGCCGCAAGGTTTCTAGCTCTTCTTCATTTCTGCAGAAATCGTTATGGCGGATCCCTAACCTTTCCGCGTGCTTTCCGATAGCAACATTGCCTGTTTGCAAACCCACAGCTGTGGCTAGGTCCCCTCTGCTCAGCATGAGGAGATCCTTCGACCGCTTTTTGTCCCATTTTGGCCATGTAAGCTTCATCTTGTTGCAAGTGGTGAGGCTATCCCACCGGTCCCTTGCTAGTTTAAGAGACAGATCCCTTAGAATGAGCTTGCAGGTAGCGAGCGGCATGCCTAATCCCTTCCAGGCCCGCGAAAGTGGAGCGGATGTGCCCTCTCTTGCAAGTTCGTCCGCCTTTTCATTGCCTGGTATGTTCCGGTGTCCCGGAATCCATACCAAGTGAAGCGCAGACTGCTCAGCCATCTCGTTTAGAGATCTGCGACAGTCTGCTACGGGTTTTGAACTGCATGTGACGGAGTCGAGCGCTTTGAGTGTGGCCTCACTGTCTGAGTAAATGGAGATATCTTTATAAATGACTTCTCTTGTACGTAGGTGTTCAACCGCTTCCTGTATAGCAGCGATCTCAGCTTGAAAGACGCTGCAGTGATTGGGTAAGCGAAAACATATTTNTGAAAGACGCTGCAGTGGTTGGGTAAGCGAAAACATATTTCCAGCCCCAGTCGGGCTGAGAAGCCCCCCCTCCTACCTTGCCGTCTAGCTTAAAGCCATCGGTGTAGATGTGGAGTGATCCATTTTCATCGGGAGCCCCTCCTGACCAGAATTTTCTATATGGAATGGAAATCCTTTACCTCTTTGAGAAGTTCAACCTTGGTGCACAGTAATCCGTGTCCGGTATATTTACGTTCTTTAAGATTGCGGTGTGGCCTTCCTGAGTGTCCCTCCAGCCTGGTAGTTCCCTCAACCTCAAGGCGGCACACCCCGCTGATTGTTTTCCAACAATTTCAATTAGCAAGATGTCGAGCAACACGCTCATAGCCTCCGATGGAGTTGTGCGCAGAGCCCCACAGATGCAGAGCATCGCAGTTCTTTGCACCATTTGGAGTGCTTCAGTTGTAGATTTCCTGTTGAGACTTGGGCACCATACCAAGACCCCATATAATAGAATCGGCCTAACAACTACCGTGTATAGCCAGTGCATGATGCTAGGGGACAGTCCCCAGCTACGCCCAACCGCCCCCTTACAGCTGTAGAGGGCTACCGTCGCTTTTTTAACACGCTCTTGTATATTTTGCGCCCAGTTCAGCTTTTTGTCCAGGACTACGCCTAGATATTTTGCGGTCTCCCCCAGCTTCAGAATCTTATTTCCTATGGTAGGGAGCTGAAGTGAGGGGATCTTGTACTTCCTGGTAAATAGCACCAGGTCCGTTTTATCCAGACCTTTCTCCTTGGTCCATCTTTTGATTAACCTTGGTCTGTCCTGCATAATGTCNTAGAGGGCTACCGTCGCTTTTTTAACACGCTCTTGTATATTTTGCGCCCAGTTCAGCTTTTTGTCCAGGACTACGCCTAGATATTTTGCGGTCTCCCCCAGCTTCAGAATCTTATTTCCTATGGTAGGGAGCTGAAGTGAGGGGATCTTGTACTTCCTGGTAAATAGCACCAGGTCCGTTTTATCCAGACCTTTCTCCTTGGTCCATCTTTCGATTAACCTTGGTCTGTCCTGCATAATGTCACACAGAGTTTGTGGAAATTTTCCACTCACAACCACCGCAAGGTCGTCAGCATACGCAATGACCTTGGCGCCTTCCTCCCCTTCCAGGGTCTGCAAAAACTCATTTATCGCCATGACCCATAAAAGGGGGGAGAGGACCCACCCCTGCGCGGTTCCCCTGCAAACGTGTCTGTCCAGCGACACCCCCGCCAGTTCCGCTCGCACGACCCTGCTTACTAGCAGCTGTCGTATAAGCGACACCAGCTGTGAGTCGATGCCCAGACCCGTTAGAGCTGATGTGATTGCTTCAGGTGTGATGTTGTTGAAAGCACCCTCAATGTCTAAGAATGCTATCAAGGTGTATTCCTTTATCGCAAGGGGTTTCTCAATATGCGACACGATTTTGTGTAGCGCTGTTTCGGTGGACTTCCCCTTCGTATAGGCATGCTGCCAAGCCATAAGTTTGTCTGCAACCGATTCCCTAAGAAAGGATTCAATCAGTCGCTCCATTATCTTGAGCTGGAAAGATGATAGACTAATAGGTCTAAAATCTTTGGCGCTAGTATGGGATGTTCTTCCCGCTTTAGGAATGAAGACAACCATTGACCTTTGCCAGGTCTCCGGAATGTAGTTAAGAGTGAGGACTCCCTTAAAAATAGCATACAGCCATTTCGAGCTTAGCTCCATAGATGGCTGCAGCTGAAACGGTGTAATACCATCTGGACCCGCAGATTTGTAAAGCTTGAAGGATCCTATTGCCCACATTAGTTTTTCTTTGGTAATAAGGTGTACCGTAACCGGTTGACCGCTATCTCTTATTGGCTCGTTCAGTAGCTGCTCGGTGGCGCCTGGAAAGTGCGTGCTCAGAAGATGGTCCAGTTATTCCTCCCCAGTTTCCGTCCACGCTCCGTCGGATCTTAGCAAGCATCCCGGGGCGATACGAGGTGAACTAGAGAGAACCTTCCTGAGCCTAGAACCTACTGATAAGGATTCCATACCACTGCAGAAGTTCCTCAATGAGGATCTCTTGCTCTTCCTTAATAGTTTCTTGTAATCTTTCAAGTTTAACTTATAGATTTTTCATTGCATATCGGCTCCCGAAGATTTTGCGATACTGAAGGCTCTACGACAATTTTTTCGGGCCTCGTCAATCTCTGAACTCCACCAGGGTGGTTTCTTTTTGCCTCTCGGCTTTACCATGGGGCAGGCCTGATCCAGAGCCTTTCCACACGCCGCAGTAAAGCGATTTGCCAGCCTATCTAGGTCCCTAGAGTTCCCTGGAATTGCTAGTGTGGTTCTTGTGAGCCGCTTATCAAGCTCTTTTCTGTACTTATGCCAATCGGATTTCTTTAGATTTCTTCTGGGAGGTACCTTGGACGGGACCCCATCTAAGTCGAATTGGATGAAGCGGTGATCAGAGAAGGAATGCCCATCAAGCACCCTCCAGTTCCTGATCATAACCTCCGCATCTTCTGAGACGAGGGTAACATCCAGGACCTCTCTTCTGCTCTTCGTTATGAAGGTAGGCTCGCTACCCCTATTGCTTATAACTAAGTTAGATTTTAGTATGAATTCAAAGAGTGACTCACCCCGTTCATTGAAGTCTCCGCTTCACCATGTGCTATGGTGTGCATTCGTATCACCTCCTAAAATCAGGGCCCCGTCCCAGCGCTCGACCAACTGTTCCACCGGTAAGGTTGGAACATGCTTGTCATGTGCCAGATACATCGAGGCAAGCCTTATTTGTTGTCCGTTCACCTCCAGACTGCTGGTGGTGGTGTCCTCGTCACTGAACTGAGGAAGAAACAATATTTTTAGTTTGGTACTTACAAGAATGCAGGCCCTTGGTTTACCTATGGTAGCTCCACTTATCAAAGTGTGCTCTGCCGACTTCAGCCCGCAAACCCAAGGCTCCTGGATGAGGGCGATGTCTGCTGCCCCTTTTGAGAGCTGGAGCAGCAGTGTAGCCGACGCTGCTTTGCTGTGGTGAAGATTAATCTGGAGGACGCAAACCATCTTGGCCGCACCTTCCCACCCCCTCCACCACTGTTGAGTTCACCTCGTCGTCGTCTGACATTAGCTCCTCTTCTGTGTATTGCCGGAAGATATGGCCGACTCCCAGAGAGGATGTAGATGAGGCGTATCCACCAGCCAGGTCATCCATCGGATTGGCCTGGTTGGATTCCTCGACCACCTCATCCTCGCTATTGTCTTCTTCCGGCTCAACTTCGTTGCCTCTTGCTGCGTTCACGTCGTTCGTGTACACCCTTATCTTCACGGTGTCGAAACCGTAATTAATGACGCCCCCGTCTTTTCGAGGAGTGGCAAGGACTCCTTGTTTAGCAGAAGGACCGCCTGACGAGTCGCCTTTGTGCTATGCTCCAGTCACACCACCTTCCAATTTTGAGAGGGTAGACCTCTCCCAGTGTGGCCATCGCCTCCTTGTACAGGCCCGCAGACCTTTCGTCGTCACACGCGACGACCTTGACGTTGCCTTGGAACCAACCTGCATCCCGGCATATTGGAGGTGGTCCGGGGTGCTCTCGAAGCACGCTAACGCAGATGTTCGCCAATTCCGCTTTAACCCATTTACAATGAGCTCTAAGTGCTAATTCGTCTTCCTGGTTCTCATCGAGCACACCCAGGAGGATCCGATTTTTGGCTACCTCAGCGAAGGAGGGGCCTTGCGTTTTGGCCCTCTTCGCCTTGTTTTGCGCTACTTCCATCGATCTGTTGCGCTTTTCCGCAGCTGGTGGCTCTCCGAACACCGGCAGCTGATAGTCGGGCACTATCGTCATTGCCCACGCTATTTCCGACTGGATCTCTTCCACGTGACAGGGCAGCGCCCTGCTACACAGGTCCGGTGTTAAAGCGGATCTCTTCAAGATCCTCATGGGGCCTTCCGGTGCTTAGAAATGGCTGCGCTTGGTGGTGTCCTGTCATCAGACCTTGTGAAAGCAGTAGGTGTAGGGGGAGGCGGGACCCGCGCATCAGATCTAGCGCCCCCTTTGGCTGCAAGCTGCAAGCCAGGTTTGCCTTCACTGGTGCCGGAAAAATCCCGTTTCGGTTCTCCAACCCTATTTCATTCCACTTTTGTGGATTCGCGAGACCCCGGCATCGCCAGAGGCTTGCGTTCTCCACTGATGTTGGCCACATCGTGGCCATCCGACTTTTTATGAGCGCCGGTATCTATTTCCGTTGTTGTTGTATTTTTCTTCTTTGTATCGCTCATATTCCCACGAGTCGCGGAGAAAGGGTTCGTCGGCCCCGGGCAGAGATCAGCAGTACCCAGGGTAAGGCCATAGAATGCAACCGGGTACGGCCTGGTTCCCAGAGGGCTCCGTTAGCGACTGGGCTATTTAGGGGCTCCCAGTCAGGCTGATCCTCAGTACGGTACGCGTAACGCCTTGATCCAGCCCCTACCTCCAGACCACGATCAAGGACCATTTCCGTATGGCATAGTGATGAAAGGACACATAAGCACACAGCACTGATCCCTGATCTTAGCTGGACACCCTCCCGACATCCCACGGGATTGCTCTGTTGTGCCCATTTCCAGCCGGCACACTCGCGGAGGGTTCAGTCCGAGGATTTTCGCCAGCCAGCCAGTTTATACTAAATATATGAAAAAACATAAAAATAAGATTGTTAAACTTTGTGCTAAACTCGGGAAAATTCAATAAATTTGCATACAAATTTGCAACATTCTAATCAGACTTTTTATACAAATTTTTAAAATGAAGTTTTGCAGCCCATTAAAATTTAGTTGATTTTTGGTATTGCTTTTACTGAGAGTTTCTTCCATACAAACTATGTTCAATAATTCTTTTTATATGGAAGACACTGTCAGCAAAAAAAATAAATGCTAAAAATCAACGAAATTTGCTGGCAACTTCAGACTTGCACTTTATTAATTGGCTCAAAAGCTACATTTTCAAAATTTTTCTAAAAGATCTGATTAGAAATTGTGATCTGATGAAAGAGCCTCCGAGCCAATAATTTTGTACGGCACTGTACTTATAACGTGACTACACACGAATAAAGACGCGCTAGTGTTTTGACGGCGAAAAAAGGTGTTTACAAAAATTTTGCGAAAAAGAGCCTTTGACGCTGAAATTGGTTTATGCGTCTTTTTTCGCCGTCAAATTTTGAGCTCGCGCCTTTATTCGTGCCTAGTGTCGATAAGTACTCCAGGTTTCATGAAGGAAAAAAATTTAAGTACAAGATAACATTAAAATATCAGTCAAATTTTTCGTTGCTGTGAACTTGTTTCAAAACTTCTGTCTTTTCCTTAATATAATGGTAAAACTCTGTGCACGTAATTTTGAACGTATTTAGGTACATATACTAATCATCAACTATTGCTTGTGCAAAGTTCAACTATCTCGAAATGTGACTATTTCACAAATTAAACCGGTGCACTGAGAGAAAGAAGTTTAGAATTAAAAAAGCGTGCTAAATTAAAAAAATGCGCATATGACCGAGCACCAACCCGTAAAACATTTGCGTAAACAAGTTTTAGTATTTAGTATAGAAATATTCAATTCAAATACGCCCATATTAAAATAAAGCGATTTGCAATTACCGATTGCTTTTTCATAATTAAGTTAAAAAAATATTTAAATTCCATGCTGGTTGTAATGGGAATTGAACCCAGACCCTCTGGAAATTAGCAAATTGTGGCAAGCATCTTCGCGCACTCAGCTACAGCCAGACATGTAAATGTGCAATTAAATGTTGAGTTTGAATCAATACCATTATTTTTAAATATGAACATTTTTAAACGATAATCAAATAGGAAATATTCATGTTTACTATGTGTTATTTTCCTCAGTGAATTCATAACATTTTTCTGAATATTACAACGCGTTTTTTCTCTTAGTGTAGTGATTTTTGAACTTTTATTCAAATTTGTACAATCAAATCAAAAACCGGGACACTAAAACAAACACGGGACATTTTAAGGTTGGACCGGGATACCGGGACAAATAGTCTAAAACCGGGACATGTCCGGGAAAACTGGGACGTCTGGCAGCCCTAGCTGTGCATGGGGATTTTTTATATCGATTGATTGATGTAAGATGGCTTAAAAAAGTATGTTCGTTACATTAGAGCACAAATCTGCTTAAAATATTTTAGAAAATGTGTTATTTCACATCCAAGTACATAATCAAAAATAACACTGGCTTGTGTGGATTTCGCCTCAAAACAAACGAATTAGTGAATTGGGTACGTATACCCTACCAAAAAGATTTCATCATGAACATTTTTCTAGAAAATAACTTTTATAATTTTTCTTAGCATTACCGTGCATTACTAGCGTAATTACTTAAGTCCTTCTGATTTACTTAGTCCCTTTATGAGTACTATTACAATACTATTGCTTATTAGGTAAAAATTCTTTTCTTTTTGGTTGTTTGTGTTTCCGACAGGGTAAGAGTATGATGTATTGTGGAACGATTTTCCGTCATCCTTTGTCAAATTTGGTTTGGAGACAAACCGGTTTCGGCGTTGTGCCATCTTCAGTGTCATTTTTCGTTCTGAATAGTTCGTGTTTCCTTCCGCTTTTTATGTATTCGTGTTACTATCTGTTTTAACTGTCATTAGGTCATGCATACCCATCTTAGTGCGACCGCTTTTGTTTCATTATCTCACAGGTAGGTGCTTTTTGGTTGCTTGTATTCGTCGGCGGGTAGAAATCCGTTATTTTTATTTTCTTGGTCTTCGTGATTCCGTCGGTTTATGTTCCGTTATTTAGCAGGTA
>NW_016158588.1:0-121988 GCF_001687245.7 Rhagoletis zephyria
AAAAAAAACAGATGTTTGCATACATTCCCATAAAACGTAGTAAACAACTTGTTCGCGGTTAATGAGATTGTAAGAAAATCTCATTGTTTATCCAGCCACTACGTGACTGACTCCTTCGCAAAACAGCGTGTTTTATCATCGTCTATTGTCACGCATTTTGTATCCATGCCACATAACACAAGCATAAATTATCAGCGTAAAGAAGTTATCTTCAGGCAGATGCTATCACCGCTTAAGCAAAAAAGATAACGCCTATCTCATGTTTTGTCAAGTAGTCAGTCTAAATAGACCAAATATGTATAATTTTCTTTATCAAATAACTCAAAACTGAAACTAATTATACTTAACTGTTTTTCATTTCATTACAGTTGTTTGTCGCAATTGGACTCACAATTTGAAGCAGCGCTTTTTCGGAATAAATTAGCAAATTTATTTTTGAACTGTGATATATTAACACGTGTAAAGCAGAAATTGTAATATTCTCACACATACAATTATCGACACCCTCTTCTTAAAGAAATTTAAAATACCAACAAACACGCCAAAAGATGTCACAAAATCAGTCATACTTTTGGCAAACCACCAAACATAATGTTTATCTCAAACGTTCGGCCAGATTGCAAATGCTCATAGCATTAATGGCCGTATTGACATTCTCCACCATATGTCAGGCGGAGGTAGCACGCAGAGAAATAGATGAAAGTGTTGCAACACTAGGTGTACCAAGCGTAAGTGCAACAAAATCAGCAATAAATAATTACGAAATCCACTAATAATCAATGCTCATCTCTTTCTATAGGCCTTCCCCGATGACACACAGTTTATGAAAGATGCCGTAAATGGAAATGCAGACAATGAATTGAATGAAAGTGATGCCACCAAGGAAACTAAAACTAATTCCGGTTTTATCGATGCGTTCTCCGCATCGATATCAGTAATATTATTTACTGAATTAGGTGATAAGACTTTCTTCATTGCTGCCATAATGGCGATGCGCCATCCGCGCCTAATCGTCTTTGCTGGCGCCATATCAGCGCTGGCGCTGATGACCGTACTCTCGGTGGTGTTCGGCATGGCAGCTACCATTATTCCTAAGATTTATACATACTACATTTCAACGGCGTTGTTTGCCATATTCGGCTTGAAAATGATCTATGAAGGTTATTTCATGAAGGACAGCGATGCGCAGGAGGAATTTGAGGAGGTGCAATCGACTTTGCGTAAACGTGAAGATGAGGTAAGTCAGTGGGGTTGTAGTGAAAAAGTGAAATGAAAATGTAAAAACAAAAGGCAGTGCCTGTAGTTACTATTTAAACACCATTTCAAATTTGTTTTTAGCTAGCTTTTAGCTTGGCCCATTTTTCTTTAAATTACTTTTAGTTAATTACCCTTGGACTATGTACATATTGACATATTTGTTTTTGTTTTTTGTTTGTAAACTTCCTTTGCATTCAATTTCATTTAATATATATTATTATTTTTGCCTGAAAATTCAAAAAATAAAATAAAATAGACCAAATNAGTGCCTGTAGTTACTATTTAAACACCATTTCAAATTTGTTTTTAGCTAGTTTTTAGCTTTGCCCATTTTTCTTTGAATTACTTTTAGTTAATTACCCTTGGACTATGTACATATTTACATATTTGTTTTTGTTTTTTGTTTGTAAACTTCCTTTGCATTCAATTTCATTTAATATATAGTATTATTTTTGCCTGAAAATTGAAAAAAAATAGACCAAACGAAATGCAAAAACTATCTTTATTAGTTAACAAAACTACGATCACTTCATCATTCAGCGCATGAAGCACACACCATACAAACCCTTAAGAGCCTATCAAACGTGGCAATGCAATATCTTTCGAAAAGGCTGTCAAATTAAGAAATTTCAGAAAGCAGTTGCATGGGCAGTCACACCTTGAATGTAAAGCGTCTTTCGAAAGAGGTTTTTTTTTATTTCCGAAAGGCGAAAGCAAGTTGAAATATATTTCCGAAATCGATTTGCGCTCTCTCAATTGCAGTATAATCTTGCAACTTTTATTTCAGAAATTGATTTCCGAAATGTGATAGAAAGGTCNTCACACCTTGAATGTAAAGCGTCTTTCGAAAGAGGTTTTTTTTTATTTCCGAAAGGCGAAAGCAAGTTATATATTTTCCAAATCGATTTGCGCTCTCTCAACTGCAGTCACATCTTGCAACTTTTATTTCAGAAAATGATTTCCGAAATGTGATAGAAAGGTATTTCTGGCTGTTCACACATCAAAATAAAATTTCTCTTTCTCAATCTGACAGCGAATTGCGTGGAAAAGTTGGAAATATTGCCACGTCTGACACGCTCTTTACATATGGACATATATACATTTGGGCAGACGTAGAAAAGCGCATATTGCGCACAATTATTAACAAATATTATTTATTTAACTTATGTATACACAGAAAGTAAAACAGATATATGTACATATAGATGTATACATACATACAAATGTATGTATTTGCACTCTTATCGATGGGCAACAACAATGCTGAGTTAATAAAAGATTTTATCATTTACGCTGTAAAAAAACATTAGTTAGCTTTTGCACTGGGATAGAAAAATGTCATAAAATGGATTCTATATTATTTCATCAACAAAAAAAGCTGTAAATAATAAGGCTTAATTTTCGAATCCCTGTTCACTTAATTATGGCTTCATTTCAAATCAATATTCTCTCATTTGAGTTCATAAGTTCAAACGTAGTAAAAAGTAAAAAGATTTGGTCCTTTAAAACTGATAAATGCATCTCTTCCTAATGTTTATATGACATTCGAAATAAAAAAAAGAAGTTATCTCAACTTAACAAAACTTATGTTACTTATTTAAGCATTGCTTCAAAAACTAAGCCATTAATTTTTCTTAAAAAAAGGCAATACTATTTTCTTGTTTACCATACCAGGGGCTGCATAGTTTTCATTCAAATTCAGATTCATAATTTTTTTTTAAATATTTGAAAGAATTGTGTGTTTAACCTCCTCCGGGTAAAGCAAGGGTTTAAACAGGGACATGACTATGGAAAAGAACCGCCGGCGGTCACCGCGTTTTTGTATTTTCAGTAGTAACGCAAAATAATGTTTAGAATACGTAAAAAAATATTTCACGGGCCGGCACCCTAAACAAGTTAAATTCAAAGGAAATCAATTATTGGATATTATGTTATTAGTTTTAAAGCATTTACAACTGTTGGCAAAAGTATTACTGCAAATGCATTTTAAAGTAGCCTTACATAGCTTCAAAACGTAGTATATTATTTGCTTTGTTCCTGTGAACAGGCTTTTCACTGCATTCCTTTCTCCTTTCTGTTTTGTATTGAGTGGTACAAATAGAAGGGCTTCTGCTTTCGCTGCCCACAGAAGGGCTTCCGAAGGGATTTTGTAGGATGTACTTCAGAAAACCATTTGGNGATGGGATCTTGGTCAATCGCAATCAAAGTGAGGTATCTGCATCGGGCGCAATGTGAAAGATGTAGTTTATTATAGATACATAGGTCAAACCATTTCGAATAATTATCATTCTAATAAACACCCTGTTAACTTGGGAACTCAACCATAGTTACCCCACTCTTACACAAGTGTACACCGAATTATCTGAGTGGTCGGCAATCGGCAGTATTTTTCGAGTTTTGTAGCTGGAGACTGGTAGGGCGCAGTGGGAAAAGCAACAGACAGAAAAAATAAAAATAAAATATTTGACACACACACACATTTTTGTTAAGCATTTAGCCGAGTCTCCTTCAATTTGTAGCGTGGGTCTTGATGTTTTGCGGTAAATGATTTTATTACTCAACGTATGTTCTGCAATGTGAAGTTTCGCAGCACATGCGCGGTGCGAATCCATTCAATTAAAAGTTCTTAGGTTACAACTGAAAAGTGTTACAGCACCCGTCAATTTGAGGTCTTCAAGGGATTCAGTCGCCTTCTCATCGGGTTTTATGTTACACATTCACTTGCTATAAGCTGCCAATTAGTAATATTAAAACATAAATAAATCCAAAATTTCAGGTTTCATAGAGCAATATTCGTTACACTGGGTACACACTACTATATTTTAATCAAACTTTGTGACTAATCGCACGTTCATTTGGCTTCAATTTGCGCGCCACTCTGCAAAAGTACCACACATATCTGCCTTATCAATGTACTTACCTTTACAGTTAATCCATAATTTAAATATTTCTTTAATTTATAAACTTGATTTTGCAGCCGTCAGTAAATAGCAACAAAAAAATATCAAAAATTCAAGCGAAAATTCTTTTCCAACTAACGAAATTCATAAGCCCAAAAACTGCTTTATAACAACAATTTTAATGATAAGCAGAAATCAGAAATGTTACGGATTGTTTTAATATGTATTTTTCTTTGATATTTTTCTCTCTTTTTTCGATACGGATGCATTTTGTTGCACGAATTCTTTAATGAAAATGAATAATAAATAAAAAAAATTACGATATCATAATAATAATTTAATTATGCATAAATGTTGAAATTTAAACAACAACAAAAAAAACCGTTAACCACGCACGCAACATTGCAATGTTCGTTTATGCTACGCCTGCACCACACAGTTGATGCGTAAGAAGCACGGCAAATACGATGATGCCGATGCCAAGCGCAAAAACAGCAACTCAGACAAAGAAGATGAGGGTCTAGAGCGTGGCGCTGGCGTCACCACCACCATCAGCAGCGGCTGCACCCCCACCACCGCCACCACCATCGCTGTCGTCACACAAAACACAAATCCCGAAATGTCGCATCGACAACGCAAACACAATAATAATCATTTAAAAAATACTAATAATAAAAATGGCTGTGATGTTAACAAGGACGGCGCTGATTCGGACAATAGCAGTTGCCATGAAAACGATATCTTCCTAAATGGTGTGAATGGTGGTGTTGGTGTTGGTGTTGGTGTTGGTGATGTTACCATTATTGGTGGTGATAGCTTGAAAAGATCCAACTTCCATAGCAGTCCTGCACTGTCGGCGTCCGTGCTTTCGAATCAAACCGAACAAACGAATTGTGATGAATTTACTAATAGTCCAAATAAGCTTAATTTTAATTCCCAAAATGATAGCGGCAACGACGATAATGCTATTAATGGCATTGACGCTGACGTTGAAGATGATGATGATGATGATGTTGCGACCGTCGATAGTGGTCATGGTGGCACACCGATACATGGCAAACGTGGAAAACAACAACTCAAAAAATCAGGTAGTGTTGATAGATCAACAGCAATGGTGCATTCAGCATCCGCTTCGGCTGTCGTTATGTTGCACAACAACAACAATAAGCTTGGAATCATTACAGGCACCAGTAATAGTATAACTAGTTTGAATAGTCTCAACTTAAAATCAAACGGCAGCTTTGGCAGCGGCGGCGTAGTGACGGTTGTAGGCGGTGGCGTCGTCGGTGGACAGCCGAATGGCGAGTTGAAGCAACTCGGTGGAAGCAAGAAGCGGGTTAGAATTCATTACAAAATGCCATTCATTACTAAATAAACAAAAAAAAAAAAGAAAAGCAAGAATACAAAAACAAATATATCATTCTTAACCAGCCACACACACACACACACACACACAACACAACAATCACCAATAATCAATTGCATTTATTTGTACAAATCAGCAGTTACATCACCCCAAACATTCTCTCTTGTCACTGCAGCTCATTGTTGTGTTCATTTATCCTATAATATACTGCATATATGTATATTTCAATTGCTTTCGAATTTGTTTTGATCCATCAATCAGTCACCGCACCGTTAAACCCATTCCATTATGGTTTTTGCATAACACAACATATTTCGGTTTGTAACCTCATCCTTCGTTGCATTTTGAAACACTCACTGAAGTGAATTACAAATTTTTTGGTTAAGTTTATATTTTTATGCGTACTAAGAGTTTGTGTTTTTCATGTTTTAAACTTACTGCTTTACATATATGTATGTACGTACGTAAATCTGAAAACCAAAATTAACGTGTTATATCGCAGACAATCATTGGCTTCGTTGAAATGGTTTTTCTCATTCAGCGAAATTTGTATGCATTTTATGCAGTACTTTTTTTGTTGGCATTTGCATGCAAAGTTATTGGTGCATGAAATTTTTTTGTGGTATTTGCATGCAAAGTTATTGGTATATGATTTTTTTTGTGGCATTTGCATGCGAAGCCTTATGAATAAGAACCAAGCAATTGCTTTTTCTTAAAATTTTTGACCTTTTACTCAATTTATTGAAATATATTCAAGTAAGAGCAATTGCTTATGGTGATTTCGTTTCTTCCGAAAAATGTTGCCCTTCCCCGGTGTAAAATATGTTTTATGTTACACTCAACCATGTAAAAAGGCATGTCTTTGCCTCCTTGCCATTGTCTAGATCGCGCATTTCCTAATATTTTCGTTTTAAACAACCATCTGATTTTCAGGGCAACCATCTCCTCTTACAAAGGGCAGAGAATGTGCCTTTTTTGCCTTACAAGAGTGTGACATTTTAAGAAACGAAAAGAGAAAGGGGCAATCAAAAGGCGACATTTTTTGGTAGAAACGAAACAACCATTCGTTTTTAGTCGTACGGCCCATTGGCTCATGAAAGTTTTAAAAAAGGGATGCCATCTACATAAAATGCACACGTACATACATAAATGCCATTCATTTCAAAGTAAAATATTTCAATTTAGAATGTAAGTTGATTTGCAAATTATTTAAAATTGAATCATAGTCAAAAAAATTTGGCTGGAAAGAACAAATGGAGAGTTCAGTTAAATAATGTTTTGAAATTTGACAGAAAACCGACCAAACGTCTAAAATCTGTTTTTTGCCGTTAGTCAATTATTCTTCTATTATTTGTCTTTATTTTCCTAACCTTAAAAAACCTATATTTATAAAAAAATTTGAGGTTGGAAGTGACAACTTTTAAATTGTGGTTCCTGATTCCGATTCAATGGCCAAAAGTCTATCGGGTACCGATTTCAAACCTTACGATTTACTATTCTCGACAGGCAATTTGTAATACAAAATTGAATAAAACCGAAAATAGCGAGGTGCATAGGTACGTGATTAAAAGCTTCCTTCGGAGGTGTTTCCTAGTCATGTATATAAAAGTACCATTCGTAAATTTCGGATCCAAAAAATTAAAAGTTTTTGGATATTTTTCCCCATTTTTGATTGGAAGGTATTTTTTAAGATTTCTCGCTCCACCCGAATAGTTACTTTTTCCTTTGAAAACCAAGTATGTATACGTGACATTCCGGGTTCAGCTTTTTGCCTTCACAACATTCTAGAGTATCAACTAAAAGAAACCTTTAAAATAATAATCCAAACAACAAGATTTATAAATCGAAATGTTAATGTTGCCTATGCGCAGCATCGGTCCTCAAAGGGTTAATAAAAACACTGAAAATCGGGATTTAATCGGTACAAATATGAAAAATCGGGACAATTTTCTCAAAATTGGTACTGTCCCGCCAAAATCAGTGCGAACGGTGGTCACCGTACGTGTAGTTAACTTTATTTCCTGTCCATACATGCATCATAAAAAAAACATTGAATTTACCAATCGATTACGCGTAAGTGAAAAATCGCAGCATAGTACTTCCTATTGCAATTATGTACAGAATTTCTTGCTATACAATGTGGTATTTTAATCTCTTTGATGAATGTATTTGAATTGACGCCGTCGAAACAAAATTTGCAAATTTTCTAAGCTTAAACCGTTTTGTCATTTGAGGTGATTTTTTCATAAACCACCTTTAAGAAACTATTTTTGTTCATAAAAAATAATAATAATTTTTTTCCGAAATATTTTGGCTGGCGTCTTAAAATATAATAGATTGTATAATTCCAATGGAAAAGCAGTACAGATTTTTTTGTATGGGGAGTGATGCAGTCTAATTTACATATATATATCAAACTGAAAATTGACTTTATTAGGAATATAGTCTTATGCCATTAGTGTTTGAATATAATTTCGATGATGTGAGCACCGTAGCTAGTTCAGATGTGGCACATTTTGAAAGTCAAATTTTCGACGACTTTTTCAATGAAAGATACGGTCCCCATCTCGGCAACGCTTCGCACAATGTTGTCAAGGCCTCCAAGGTTTCATGTAACATGTGAGAAAATTATTTAGAGGCAGAAATGGCAAACTGAATTGAGCACAATTGATAATGGCGTTGCCAGATTTTACCCATTTGTGACCGTTTAACTTCAATCGGAAAACGCAATCTCTTATAAAACAGCCGATTTAGCGGAACCATTTCTCAAAGCTATTGATGAGAGTTAATATCGTACGTAAATAATGGGCAAAAAGATCTTAGCCGAAACCGTAAAAGTTTCATTAACAGCGGCCAAACCCGCATTGGTTGTACTGTCTATTGACAAGAGAAAAATTCGATCAAAGCGATTCAATACAAAGGGCCCAAATTAATCAACAAAATGGCGCCTTCCTCCATTACGATATGGCTAAACCACACATATCTTTATTGATTCGGGAACAATTTACTGATGCTTTGCGTCGTCCGTATAGTCCGTTTATTGCCTAGCCAACTATCATTTCAGTTTCTGCATGGATCTCAAAATGGTGCAAAGCTTTAAAGAACTTTAAATTCACCACGATCTCTTTGGACAGTATTTCGCCTGGAAATACCTAGAAGGTCTATGGTGTCGGAACCATGGTTTTACTTATCCACTTATCTATTACAAAAAGCAAAACTTATTACAAAAAAAAAACAAAACTTCATCTTACTTATTTAGCTTGAGGGCGTTTTTGTTTATGAAAATTTTGTAGAAAAACAACATTAATTTACATTTTGGCAGAAGTTATAGCTGCTATTTCGGAAAACCAAGATTATTGAGATACTTGTGCGTTCTATCACATATTTACTTTTTATATGTGCATATAAAACACGTTAAATTAAAAATAGTATTTTGAAAAATTCATTTCTTAATTTTTGGCATTCCGTATGCAATTTTACTTTTTGTAAAGAAAAAATTTTCTAACTTCTCATTTAAAAAAAACAACCAAACCAGAGAAAAAACTAAACAACCAAATTAGAATAAATAAAAGAAAAACAACCAAGTTTGGTTGGAAACAACCAACAGTGGCAATCGTTACTAGAGTGACTTTTTTGGGTAACTATTAACAGGAAAATTGTCGCCACTGTCTTTCCACTCACCACAGTCTTTCGTAAGACAATTGTCAATCTTAGCAACAATTTTGAAAGCTCTTTTCTGTCTTTCGAAAGATTAATTGAAAGATTTGCTAGCGAGGAGGTATTAGCATTATTCTGTTTGTCTCTTAGCAATACGTTTTCAAAAATTAGCAATAAAAGAAAAACTTTAAACATGGTGGAACAGTTAAGTTTACATAATTAAAATTATTTAAAGTTTATTTTATTTAAAATATTAGAAAATATTTTTCTTTTAAAGTAATAAAAACTGAAAATGAGCGGAAAAACTAAATGAAAAGAATCAAAAAATTTATACAAAAAGAAAGAAAAACTTAATTAGAAAAAGAAAAAAATTTTATTCAAAAACGGAAAAAAATCAATTAAGAAAGAAAAAAATAATTAATTAACAAAAACTTAAAATTGCATTAAAAACAGCAAAAAGAAAATAATTTGCAAAAAATTAAAAATCCGCTGGATTCCAACCTAGGACCCCTCGAATGCCACGCCAGTACTTTGCTCACTTGGCCATTGCAACTGTTGGAGCAGTGCAATCAAAATGATATACAGTGGTGGTCGCACTATTTATTTATATGTAAGTTTTGACCATTTATATTTTCTTTAATTATTTTTAATTTATTTCTTACAAAAATATAGTTTATACTACAAAGAAAACCATGCAACACAGAGTCGAAGCTTATATATTATTTATAAAGGTGCGCCAAATATCATAAAATGGTCATCAANAAGCAAAAAGAAAATAATTTGCAAAAAATTAAAAATCCGCTGCCCGAGGATTCCAACCAAATATAGTTTATACTACAAAGAAAACCATGCAACACAGAGTCGAACCTTATATATTATTTATAAAGGTGCGCCAAATATCATAAAATGGTCATCAAAGTTTCAAACTTTTTATTTAGAATTTCTAGTAAAAATGTCGTTATATAGCCCACTCAAATTTAGTTTAATATTGTTCAATTGTTAAGCGGCTAAATATTCGCATTGATTTTTTTTTTAAGTGTTTTTTGCTGGCGGTGTTACGCATTTTCGTCCATACAAAGTACTTATGTTCGAATATTTTTTTTATGTGTGAGAGAATGAGCAACACAAACAGCAAAAAATGGTATTTTCTGTTATATCCCCCAAACAAAATAGTAGTAGGTATAATAATATTGCCCCAAAAATGCTTTATACAGTCACTACAACTGAAAGTACCATGTAGGTGGCTGGTGTATAAAGAAAGAAACAAAAAAATATATAAAAAATCAACGCTAATTCTTATATTATATACATACATATATAAATTAAAAATAAATAAAGAAAACATAAATGGTAAAACTTGTAAATAAGTAGTATCCCTAATTATGTGGCCACCACTGTACATACATCTCCATTTGAACATGCTTAAGTGCTTTCTCTCAAAAGAGATTTTCACCATGAAAGTTGGCGACGGAGCTTTATTTGTAAGACTTCAGTGTCAGAATAAACCAAATCTTTCAAACTAACTTGCCTACTGTCTTTTAATTATTTTACAAACGACTTTCAACTATCTTTGAAAATATCAATTGTAGCTTACTAAAAGACTGATAAATAAATTAGTCCAATTCCTTCCTAATTTGCTTGAATATGTATGCAGTAATATATTTCACAACATTTTCATTCTAGGAACTTTATTTTAAAGGCGGCAATTCAATTAATTTTGTTTCCTATAATTTAAGTGCCTACAGAATTGTATAAGTGTATTTTGTAACCACTTAAGATCATCCCGGGTGAAATTTTATTGGGTCAATCCTCCGAAACTCATTACATAATCGTACATAATCCCTATTCTTTGTTGAATTTATGCATGCACCTGGCCATTAAGTATTCGCACTTCGCCTTAACAATAAATAGTTTTGTTAATTTTTTCATTTTATTAAAAAAAAAATAGTTTCATAAAAAACTTAAAAAGTTACAAAATCGGCCTTCGTATTTACTAAATACATACATACATAAATACTTTCACACATATGCACACTTTTTACATATGTCATCTCAACGCTTTGCCAGCGCTTGCTTTGTTGTTGTTGTCGATATATGTAACTGCCACCTTTTTCTCTATCTCGTATTGAAACAAATTTCTAAAGCTCTCAAGCAATCGGCCAACAACAATAATTCGCCAAACAAATATTGTGTTTTGCATTAGGTACTTTTTCTACCGTTACGGCCGCGCTCTAAATTATCTATGAAGTGATCGATCGTTTTCTGCTATAAACATATCGCTTATTTACAAAAAGACTGAAACAACTAAAAAAAAAAAATTTTCAGGAGACGAGTTTAAACTTTTAAATTTACTCTCAAAGTGCAGAAAATCGAAAACCAAACAAGCGTTTAGCACCTAATTTTTACACAATAGTGTGTACAAAGTCAGTAAACATTTTTACGAATTTTCATGTTTTGGCGTTTCGTACGCAAAAACTTGCAAAGTAGTGGAAAGTTAGGAGCGAAATGACAGCTGAAGTTGCAAGTTTTTACTGGATAAATTTTGACTTGTAACAATTTGCCAGTACGAAAAACGCTATCGCATCTGGTGGATGCAATTTAAACTAATAAGGAAACTGTTTGTGGGGTTTTTATAGATGAAATTGACAAAATAAACCTATTTAAATATAAAATATATTGTTTTATTAGGAATTTGCTGCGAATAAACAACCTATTTACAGCTTTTAATGGAACTTGCAAATTATTACTGGATTTGCGTTCGCGTACTTTTTTGGATATTTTTTCTATGAGAGCGAATTCTCAGAAATTAAGTTACTGGGCATTGCTGGCAAGTTACTGTATAATTTGTAAACAAATACAACAAATATTAAGCATTATCTAACGAGTAAAACTAACTGCATCATTAGGTCCATTCGAAAATTAATTTTTTTAAGTTTTGATAGTCTTTTAGTAAATAAACAATTTGTACATATTTTCTGTGTCTTTTAACATAATTTTACCGTAGATGTTTTAACATATTCTTATTTCTTTGTTCAATTACTTTTAATTTTATAATATTCTAGTCGCTTAATTTTAATATTAAGTTATTTGTAACATTATGCACTTTTTCAATTGTATATTTCTGTAAAAATTTTAAAATGAGTTTGTATGAAAGCGAAAGTTTTCTGTAGTACATATAGAGAAACTGAAATTCCATGCTGAGTTTAATGTGATTTTCATATTAATTTTTATTTTTTAATACAGTACCCAGTGTTGCCAACTTTTCAGTTTCAAAAAGCACCAAACCTTGGAAAAAAGAGCGTTTTACCGCACTAAAAGCACTAAAGTTTTTTTTTTATCAAAGGATACTCTTCTTCATAACAGTTTGTGGTAAACAAAAGTAAAAAAAAATAAACAATTTTTACATGTATAAATAAATACACATTCATGCTTGCGAAACTGGTACATCTGGAGAAGGAAGAATCGAATCGCAACAAACGAAATTGAATTTTAAAGGGGAAGAGTAATACTTAATGATACCCTAAGTAGAAATGAGCGAAAAAATTTGTTGTTTTATAATATAACCTCAAATATTGCGAAAACCCGTGTTTTTACACTTAGTGGCTAGGATATCTCAAAATTCTGACGTGGTAGAGAAATTCTGCAGCTAGATTTGGATTCAGCACCGGAAAATCTACACAAAACGGTTCCACTCAGGTGGCAAAAAAAGTTAAAATTTTTCGAACTGTGTAATCAATCAATAATTAAGAAAATAAAAAAATAAATACTTAACTTCTCTGCGTGCAAGCATTTTGAACGCGAATACAATTTAACAAAAACGCAAGAACGTGGGTTTGCAACTTCATCTTTTTATCAATCATGGTTTGCANCTCTCTGCGTGCTAGCATTTTGAACGCGAATACAATTTAACAAAACCGCAAGAACGTGGGTTTGCAACTTCATCTTTTTATCAATCATGGTTTGCATATTAGTGCATTTAAATTTGTAGATTCTTGTAAATTCAGAAATTTTAGTTCAGAAAAAAGCACTAAAAAGGGCACTAGGCACTAAACCATTTTTTGGGCGTTTTAATTTTCAAAAAGCACTTAATCTAGTGCTTAAAGCACTAAGTTGGCAACTATGACAATACCTTCGACCTGAAACCAGTCGCTTAAGAAAGCATCATGAAAATGATTTGATATGAATATGCGAATGAAAACCTTCTCGAAACTTAGCAGTCAAACAGATATGAAACAGGCTTAATTTATGCGAGCTATCATTGTATCCATCGTAGTCCAATTTTTCGTGAAATCTACGAAAATGCCATTACTGATTTCGATTAGCTACGAACGTAGCGTATACTTTGACAGATTTCACTCAACTCGAACTACGATGGATTTATTCCCACTCCTTAGTATCTATGGAAATTTAACTTTTCAGGCGCCGCTCTAAAACTTACAGTCCAGTGTGAATTATGTAAATATTACAAATCGTATTTGATGTGGTGACTTTAGTATCTAATAAAAAAGTTCCTTTGATTTTATACAACTCGGTGACAGTCAGAATAACCCAGTAGATAATTTCAGCAGCTAAAAGTTCTTCCAAAAGGCTTTCTTGAGTGTCAAGAGACCTTTCACTCTGCATTCCTTTCTCTTTTTTCCTCTTTTTTTTTTTGAATGGGTTAGCACAGATTGAAGGGATGTACTGCACTTTTAGGCGGCTTGCAGGAAAGCACTTTTAGCGTAATTTTTTACTGGGAAATTCTGGCTTTGATAGTTGAAGGCTTTTGTAAGACAATTGAAAATGGTAGGCTATTCTGTCAAGAAATACTTACAAAAAATGCTCCCTTGTCAAATTTCATGCGGAAAATCTTTTTGACAGAAGGCACTTTTATGTCATTTTATTCGCACTGATTCAACAATCACAACGGCTGAACGAACAAAGCACCGAGGATCGAATCCTCGGCCAGCGGCATTTAATTTTTATTGTTCTAAAAAGAAATATATGTGCATATATATATTTTTTTATTTTATTTAATTTTTAGAAACTCATAAATATTTTATTTGTATATACTTTTTCGCTTTTGATTTAATTTTTAGATTATTATTTATAAAAAAATTTATTTAACTTAATTTTTAGAAACTGACTGTATCTATATTTCATCCTTTTCTTAATTAAACTTGTTTTCTGTTTTTCTTTAATTTTATTTTCATTTAATTTTTAAATATTTCAAAATTATTTTTATTTTTTTAATAACATTTCATTTTTAAAAACTTATTTTATTTTTAACCGACTTCAAAAATAGGAGGAGGTTATCAATTTAATTTGATTTTCTTTTAATTTTTAAATATTATTTCAAAATTATTTTTATTTTTTTAATAACATTTAATTTCGAAAAACTTATTTTATTTTTAACCAACTTCAAAAATGTATGTTACCGCATAGCTTTGGATCACGTTAACTGTTTTCTATAATTATTTTTAGTACTTCAGAGATGGTCCCATACCAATTTGGTTTAGATCCGATCATTTCATCATGAAGAAATTAACGGTACTCCCAAATTTTTATATGAGAATTTAACTCGGTTTTATTCTTTTTAGAAAGAAAAATATACATATATATATTTTTAAATTTATTTTAATTTTTAGAAACTTATCTATGTACATATATTTTTTCAGGGAGAAAACAGTTATAAGTTTTATAGCAAAAACGTTGCTCCATAACAGTTATTAGATGAGAAATATTTTTTATTTCGTCGATAAGAGTTATAACCCAACGTTTACATTTTACGTTGCCTGATAACTGTTATGCAGGAGAAATAGTTTTTCCATTGCCGATAAGAGTTATTTCCCAACGTTTATTTTTTTACGTTGCTGTACAAGAGTTATTTTACAACGTTTATTTTTTACGTTGTCTGATGAACGTTGTAAGATTAGGATATTGATGAAGATGGAGATGGAGATGGAGAATAAGATAAAGATGATGAAATAAAAGTGAGAGAGTAAAATAACTATTATCAGATAACGTCGGGCAATAACTGTTATCAAGCAACATAAAAAATAAACGTTGGGAAATAACTCTTAGCAGCAACGGAAAAAATATTTGTCATCTATTAACTGTTATGAAACAACCTTTTCGTTAAATTTCAGAATTCAGGCAACGTTTTCAATTTGTAAATTCGAGATAACAGTTATTTTTGGTCCCTGTATTTTTTCTATTGAATTGAAAAGAAAATAAGTTTTTTTTTAGTTTAATTTCTTAGGAACTTATTTTTTCTTTTTTAATTATATTTTCTTTGAGATTTTTTGAATTTCATTTAATTTTTAGAAACTTATTTTATTTTTAACCGGCTTCAATTCGCCGGAATATACATATATTTTTTTCATGTTATGCATAACCTTGGGCCACGTGAACCGATTTAGATAATTCTTTTTTTTTTATCGGAAAGCTGCTTCCTCAAGGGTGGTCTATACTATTAATTTGGTTTTGATCCGATCATGGGATCATAAAGAAATTAATGGTACTCCTGAATTTTTATATGAGAACTGAGGTCGGTTGTGTTTTTTGCTTACAAATTACTTGTTTTCTTTAACATTTTTTCTTTGCTTTTTAATTTAAATTTCTTTTAATTTGTGGATTTTATTGGTTTAAAAAGAAACATATTTTTTAATATCATTGAATTTTTAGAAACTTATTTTATTATTTTAATTTATTTTTTAATTTAATATTCTTTTGTTTTTTTAGTATTTATTGTTTTCAAAATAATAATTATTATTTAAAAAACTTATCGCTAAAAGGCAAACAGAATAACCCGGAGGCACAGCACAGCACAGGGCCCAAATCGCGGCAACCACTGCATTCGATAGCGAGTGTGCTTTTCC
Source organism: Rhagoletis zephyria (assembly GCF_001687245.7). Classification (NCBI taxonomy): domain Eukaryota; kingdom Metazoa; phylum Arthropoda; class Insecta; order Diptera; family Tephritidae; genus Rhagoletis; species Rhagoletis zephyria. The sequence goes on from NW_016158588.1 coordinate 16,041, forward strand.
CATTTAAATTGCAATAATGCCCTGTGCGCAAAAGCAAACGACTATTTATCACTCCAATGTAGCTCAATTCTTCACCGCAAGAAGCCTAACCTTATTCTCCACCAACACTCGCCCTATGAATGCCGTAAATTTGAACAACTCTTATTACAGAAAAAAATCTTCAGCTACGTAGGAAAACCTCCAGCACAATTACGATCTGGATACTGTAGCGGGTGAAGGTCCTATTTATCCACAATCGACCCTGTCATAGCTAACGTACTTAACATCGCACATGTTCCGATTTAATGTTAATTTTTGTTATTATGCGCTAAAAAAAAATCACAGATCTTATGTTTACCTCCCAGCAAACGCGGAAGCAAAATTTTGTTGTCATTTGGTAAACAAAACTTAGAAACAGTGCTTAAAAAATAGTGTTTTTGCTGGCTCGTCAAAAGTGTGTATGACTTCCCCAATTTCGCATAAAATGAAATTTCAAACATTCGCTTTCATAGCAAACTCTGTAAAATTAGTGTAATCAGAATGTGTATTATTTGTAAATATCGATTTTATTAGTCTATAATTTTTGTTTTGTGCCGTTTTTCATCAAACAATCATGCTTACTTTCTGACCCGAAAATATTTCCAACATTGTTCCCAACTTACATATGTATGTATTTCGTCCACAGTTTTACTATTCACAAGCAGTAAATTATAATTTTTTCACTAAAAGTACAACACGGTATACCAACAAAAAAAAATACGATCCCTCTATTCACACACGCCTAATCAAATTTTCTTTATTTCTCTCTTGCCATCCAATTTCTTAAAAAAAAAACAGCTGGAACGTTCCGCTAGCTTGGTTCAGGATGCCGAAAGTGGTGTTGTACGCAAGATACCAAAGAAGAGTGCAACCCATATTACCATGCGCATTTTGATGCAGGCCTTTACGATGACCTTCCTGGCCGAATGGGGCGATCGTTCGCAACTAACCACCATTATTTTGGCCGCCAGCAAGGTGAGTGAATATGATTTTTTTTTTTTTGTTGAATTTTATATTAATTTTTCTATTTGTGATTGCTTGCAGAATGTTTATGGCGTCATTACCGGCGGTATTATTGGCCACTCCATCTGCACCGGTTTGGCTGTAATCGGTGGACGTATGGTGGCCGCTAAAATTTCTGTGCGCACTGTTACAATACTCGGTGGCATTGTATTTATAGGGTTTGCAGTGTACGCTTTGATTGTAAAACCAGACGATATTTAAAGTGCAACTTATACAAAAAAAAAAAAAAATGGAAATTCATGTGCGAAATGACGAGGATAAACGCAACGGAAATATGCAGCATAAAAAATAATTTACTTTAGTTTCAAAATAACACACCAATTCTATATTTTTTACAAAGTAAAGTGCTCAAAGTGTTTTAACAGTTTTCATTTATGTTTTTTTTGTTTCAAATTTATTTAGATAATTTTATAAGATACCGAACTTTAACAAGTAAAGTGCCTTCCTTTTGTCATTTAGAAAATTATTTATTCAAAGAGTTCACAAAAACTGCAGAAAAATGTGCTAAAGCACTATGCAACCATGACATTTTTAGTTGGTTTTTAACATAAAATTTGGCGCGCATTAATTTTTCGAAATTCGTTTGATTTGTAATTCGTTTCGAATTGCTGCATAGCTCTTTCTTATGATGCACTTAAATATACATTTATAAGTTGTTACTATTTGCCAAAATTACTTAATGTAAAACAGTCTGTGTTGCTTACTCTTACAATACATGTTGTTTAAATAAGCTCAGCGTGTGTAACAAAAGTTATATAATTAAAAAAAAAAAGAAAAAATAATCACTGACTGTATAAGCAATCAAATCCTACCTACTACTGAAATGTTTTGTAAATCCGCTCGAAGATGCAATTGACAAAATTGCCTGCATTGATGTAAATTAAAACGAATAAGAAAAAAAGCTACCAAAAATAAAAGCTTGTTTAGTGAGTGTATTGTATTTAATATGTAAAAAGTGAGAAAAGTAAAAGTGGAGCATCATACAAAAACAAAAATATACTAGTAAAATAAACTCAGCAAATTTTAAGCAAAACGTAAAAGACTTGTATTTTCTTTCCTTTTTGTCATAAAAGCGTTTTTTTTTATATTTAAATTTAACAACTTAAAAATCTATGCCAAATTATATTAGATCGATATAGTAGTTTAGTACATACATATAGTATATTAAATAATGTTCATTTTTCTTTTATTTTTTCATAATTTTTAATGTAAAGTTATAAAAAATAATATTTATAATTTAAAATTTGCTTCAACTTAGCACCGCCATTTACTTCTGTGTCATTGGATCGCGATAGATGCCAGTGAATAATATCGCCTTGGCGCTGTAGTCATAAATAAGGAACAAGAATGGATGATTGCACTCGAATTTAGTTGGTTCGAGCGGACGTGCTGAACGGAAACTGAAAAGCACTGTGGCCGCTGAGGCGGTGCTGCCCTCTTCGTCCACCTTTATTTTGGCCACATGTTTAGCGTCACCGATTGGCAGGCTATTGGCCGAGAAATCGCTTAGATCGGCTTCCTTTTCGAATAGAGAATTGATGCCAACTTCGCGGAGAATCTGTGAAGTATAGAGAGGAGAGTGGAAATATACGATTATTAATACATATGTATTTACATAATTACATTATTTTTAGTTTTTATTCAAAAAAAAAAAAAAAAGAGTTTTTAATACTAAAATAATTGCATAAAGAGGTTGTACGGTTACAGCCTCAGAATGTGATTTCTATTCACTGCATGAACTCAATATCGGACTCACATTAATTTTGTCCTAAGCGCATGATAAATGACCTAAATACGATGTAAACCCCGTTTTTTCGATGTACTTAACCGACATGAAGCGTAAGGTGCAATTTAAAATCCTTTGAAAAATCTTTTTAGGCCAAAAACTGTAATGCAATACGAAAGGGCAATGCGATGCGATAGCCAAATACGCCGTAAAAAATACGCCTATCGTATCGCATTTCTCTTTCGCATCGCGTTATATGAGTAGCCCCCCTGAACTTAATTAATTGTGAAAATTATTCAGTGTTTTTTTTTTTTTAATTTTCGATGTAGATTAACTCGGAAATAGAGCTCTCGATCGCTTAGTTCGATTTTTGATGAGCAAGTCAAATACTTCTTGTTGTTCGCTTAGGGACTTTGGAGGCATTCGCCACCTAAAACATTCATTTCCTAGAACAGCCGCTTCCTCCGGAATGTTCAGAAGGATTTCGACTAGACGTCCGGATAGGATGAAGCTTGCTGCTGCAGCAGTGATTAACTTTGCGGAACCGACGTTGGCCTGGTGTACGCTTGTGTGTGTCGGAAGGACGGCGAACGTACTCTCGGTAATTCTGCGAAGCCGTCCCAATCAGCTTTGTTGAAGTTGTTATACGGACGATGGTCTGCGCTAGTCATTGTTAAGTCAGGCGAACTGCTACAACTACCCATTGTCCTTGGTGAGATGTCGTCGTTCATCGAGCAGAATGTCGAAGCGTCTATCTGCTCCATTAATAGAATTCCCTTGCGATCATTTGACAGGCTTAAGTTCCAAATATATTTCAAGCTCGACATCGTCTAGGCGGATTGATTGGGTTCGCCGACCTAAATAACAGTCATGGTCGGGGAAAATCGCGAGTCATTCCGATGCGTAGAACCGGTCGAACTAATCGGGGTACTAAATTCTGCTTGCAATGATGGTCTTGGGAGCTCATCCCCTTTAAGATTTTGGAAGGATATAGGAAACCGCTTTAGTGGACAGCAGAGTTCCCAGATCTTAGGACGTCAAGCAAACAACTCAATCAATTGATCCCATGGAACTATATTATGCTCGCATAAGGAACTTTAAAACAAGGCTAGGAATCTGTATGTCTTAAATTAAGTAAGCTAAGAAGCATTATTGGCGAGCGTTTGACGAAAGCCGTAGAAGGCCGGATCTAAACGCGTTTTCTCGAGGACCGCTCCTATTCTTTGGAATATTGGGGAGACGAGACGGAGGCGAGGACGGCGAAAGCTCCTACATCTCTATTAAGAATTTCAGGCCAATCAGGGGAGGCAAGCCACAACTAAGTTTTGTAATGAAGCAAAGGGTTGGTTTTGGGGCTAGGAAGAAACTTACTCCCTTCCAAATCAGTATTTTGTGTACAAAGATTATAATAACGTACGTAAATCTAAATATCAATTAGAACAAGAAAACGGAGTCACACTGCTCTGATTTAAACGCAATTCTTCTATACAAGAGCGTAATGGAATTATATTTCAAGTTTTCTCATTGACATATCGATACCTGACCTGACCTGAAGATCGACCTTTCTCTTTTCGAAAACGTACTATCTTAGAAAACTTTTCAAGAGCGCTTTATTTCAGAACGCTCTATCCCGGAATTTGATTGAAGAACTTAGAATTCAGAACTTAGTTCAAAAACGCCCTATCTCAGCAAATTGTCAATGTATTTTCAGCTGAGATAGGGCGTTCTTGAAAAGTTTTCTGAGATAAGACGTTTTCAAAATAGCTGCCAAGATAGGTCGACCTTCCACTCAGGTGTCGATATGCAAATATTGATATCAAAACTTACCGGCACCAGTTCCAACTTTTGTTCAAATGCGAATTTTGGCAGCGCCACTTCTACCTCACGCGCCATGCCTTCTTTCAGCGCATCGTCCAATGAGTCCGGTGTCAGTTTAGCCAAAACGCCATCCAAATTGTGGAAAGGCGGAAGAATCACGATCATCGAGATATCCGATTCCTTCTCGTTGTCATTGGAAGTGACATAGGGCATCTCCAACACATAGGCACCCAGATATTCGTCCAAAGCGAGATTGTAAGTGCCACGCTTATGCATCATATCCACAAATGAATGCTTGCTCTCCGATGTGTAGAAAATGTCTTTCTTTGTGTCTTTGGGATCAAATTTATTCGACCACTGACCCTTAAAGTATGCAGCATTTGCCAAAACTAATTGTGTCTGCGCATCAACATCGCCAGGACTCAACATATCGGGAATTTCATTCTGTGTCACATTACTAATCCAATTGTTGATTTCAATACGACTCTGTTCGGCGTTATTGTGGAAATCAAGCGATGCCAGCTCCTCATGAAAAATATCCTTAACACAGTCCGTAAGCGGAATTTCCTTGTCGAAGTAGATGCGATCGGCGCCAGCGAACTGTAGTGGCATTTTCTTGGCGCGCATCAAGCGACTCTTCTTCTCCAAATTATAGCCGCTGAGCACATGATTCTTATTCTTTGCCCACTGCAAGGACAAAGCTTGCGTCAGCTCCGCCTCTGTCTGGCCGCGTGCACCAAAATACGCCAGCAGGAGAGCGTGGAATGTGCTGTAGGGCGAGAAGAAGACATTCTCGTTGGGTGTAGCCTTATTGATGGCTTGCAGCATCGATACGGTGAAGTTCTGTTGGCCGCGATACAAATCCGAGCGTACGGTGTGTGGCACATCGGCTAGGTCGCGTCCAATTTGGCAGGTTTCTTGAGCGAATATGCAGGGCGTTAGAAAGCACACGAGCAGCGCTAAAAACTCTAAGCTTAACCAAGTCATTGTGTACTTTACTGGCGGAGCGACTGTAACGAAATTGTGAATTGTTTAGAGGTGATTAGTAATACTGATGTTTGAATTGTCAGAATATAAATTTAAATACGGTAAAAATTTACGACAATGCAGCTTTTAGGTGGAACTGGTGAGCTTTTGCTTCCAAGAGCCGAGCCAAACGAAAAAAAAATTAAAAAATTCCCATAACAAATCAAGACTGAGCAAGCGGCCTTGCCGGTGAGGCATCGAACCGCATTTCAATCAGATTTCAAACGACACACGCACTGTGGCCGCATTTACATACAAATGCATATATAGCACATAGATATTTGTGTTATGTTGATTGTTTTTTTTTTGCAATTTAATTCGTCGTTTGCCGAAATTCGCTTTGCCGCAACACCTGAATCAGCCGAGGCACTCAAACCAAATTGAAACGTGATCCGACTGCGAGACGGCTGACCGGTCTTCAACTTGACTCACTTTTGCCAAAACTTCCACAGCAGTGATTCTGCGTAGCGGGCATCGACAACAAAGGTGACTTGCTTACAAATCTAAATTCGCACTAAAAAATTTGTATATTGCGATAGGTATATAAATCTATAGCGTGGCATGTATGTATGTAATGCCAATTAGCGTGTAGGTTTTAAGTGTTTTGTAGATTATGCAGAAAATATGGCTTAAGGTGATTTTTTTTTTAGCGACAAAATGACAGTCTTGTTGCCCAGTAAATATCTAACAAAAAGTAGAAAACTTGCCTTGAAATCCATGTAATCTTTAGGCTTAGGTTTGTTTTAAGTGTTAAAAAATGTTTGATACTTTTAATTTGGAGAACTAAGTACGATTACCATTTAGCAGATTTCGAGTTCGATGTCCGGCTATCACAACATTGAAATACTAAAAAATATTCAGAATGTCTTGTGGTCTTATTTATTACAAAAAATTTTTCAACGACACCATCTGATACATACATACATACAAATGTATTACAGTGAACAGCTTTTTTGAGGAAGGAATATTTCCAACCCAAGACGCAGGACCTATCACGAGAACATATCACGAGTCAGACGCACCGTATATGCCGCCTATTACACAAAAATTTCGATCTTAAAAAAAATAAAAAAATAAAAAACGCGAATAAATATTGGATTCGAAATTTAAATTCTATGTATATCTAATATGAATGTCGTGTAGATGAATATAGCGCTCCTTTACTTTTATACTGTCATAACTCAAAAAACCCAAAAACTCGAGAAAAACGATAATTGGTTTTAATATCTTTAAATATGCTTTTTGCTATAAACATATATTTTATGCATGTAGAAGTAAACTTATTGAGTAAATATTTGTGAAGTGGGCCACCATTTCTTCGAAGATTGAGCTTTTTTTGTGCAATTATCTGTTTGTGCTTCACAACAATAAAAGAAAAATACAAGTTTCACAATTTTTCCAAATTCGATTATTTTGGAAGTTATAGCTATTAACAGTTTTCGTAATTTTTTAGATTTTAATTGTTTTCTCGCTATTAGTAAAACCGATTCTGCTCATATTTTAAACAGTTGAGAATAATGGTGTTTTCTTACCATTTTTATTTTTTATTTGGCCATAATTTTTTTTTACAAAAGTTATTAAATTTTTTTTTTAATTTTCCGACGAATTAATAACCTCATCTTTTTGAAGTCGGTTAAAAATATAAACATTGATATCAATTATTCATTGGGGACTTAGTTCCTATTTATTAAACTGTCGCAATCGGTTCATTCGAAGAATAATACGAAAAAAATAAACAAGTAATTATGCAATTTAGATGAATCATCAAAGTGACATATGCACATATGTATGTACATTAGGGTGATCCAAAAATGCATATGAAAAAGTAAATTCGGAATTTTAATGCTCTCACCCGCTAGGACTATTCTATACCGAAAAAAGTTACCCTTATTTTTTATTCAAAGTATTGCATGTATTTTATATGAGGAAGAAAAAACAATTTTTGGTTGAAAATCAATATTTTCCAATGGGAACTTTGTTTCTCTGCAGGAGACTTTAAATAATAATATTCAAAGATTTTGTTAACCATTTTTAAAAGTAACTATATTTTATAGGTCCGCCAAAAAGCACAGAAAATGCAATAAAAAATCTTTAGTATTAAAAAATGGTAAAATAAATAATTGGGTATTATTATTGGAAGTCTCCTGAAGAGAACCAGAGTTTTCCGATCGAAATATATTGATTTTCAAGAATTCTATACTATTTCTACGTTGGTTTTTTGCCCATATAAAATACATTGACAACTTTGAGCGACCTCTAAATATTTTTTGATTTCAAAATAAACAGATATGTATATATTTTCTTTCGGTATAGAACAATCCTTGGAGATGAGAGCATTAAAATTCCGATTTTACTTTTTGGACTACCCTAATGTATATGTTTATGTGACGTATTTGGATTTAAAGTTGAATGTGAAATTAAATCACTGAATATACGTAGTTGGACAAACTTAATACATACTAAATTAAAGCAATTACAACAAATCACAAAACAACAACAAAATGCGAAAGTTAACTATGAGTAAGAGGTTGTGAAGAAAAAATACTGTTACTCACATAATTGGAGTATGTATTTTTTCACCAACACCCATTAAAAGAGCAAGAAATTGTTCAAGAAATCCAATAAAGTTTTAAAATGAATTGAAAGGTTTCGGCTTAAGTGAATTTTTTTATCGAAATATAAACCAGAGTAATAATAATAATTACATATCGGTATGTATATGTAGCTAATAGGGATGCTAATTTTTTGGCTTTTTACGATCCCGAGATTTTCGGGATGTCGTTATTACAATCCTGGGATCCCGGGATTAGTCCCGGTATTTAGATATTCATTACTTTTCAACAACTAAAATCTGCGTGCTATTTCGGAAATCACCACATTTTCTCATCAGTGGGATTCGATCCAATAACCCCAGCTGACTCATCTTACCATAAAATAAATAATAAATAAATGGGTTTGAAACCTAGTTTTTTATTTAAAGTGGGGTTTTTATTTTTTCTCTCTGACATCAGGATTTATTTTAAAGGACTTTGTAATTTCAAAGATATGATTAATTGCAAAAATTATTTTAAAAATTCAATGCATTTTAGAATAAAAATATGGGTACCAAATAAAAGGAAGGAAGGAAATTTCTTTAGAATTTAAAAAACTTAAAATTTTTTAGATTCACAAGGAGAAATAGGTAATTTTTTAAGCTGATAAAGTTAGAAGGACGAAATTCAAGGATGCTATCGAGTTTAAATAAGTCCTTAAGATATAATTTTTATTAAAAACAAATTTTGCGAAATTTCAAGGAAAAAATTTTAAAAGGACATTTTCAATACTTACCAATACTTCTTTAATTTTCACAATATTTAGCCCATGGTTTCACGAATATATTGCTCCTTGTGTGTAAAATTTACTAAACTAATTTGCTAAACATTTATGAAAAAATATTTCATGGCAAAAACACATTTGGAAATGCGCCATTACCTTCCGAGTGTCGACCGTTGTTAAAAATAACTTTTTCTAGTTTAGATATTGCCCAGACTAGGGATCGAACCCAGGTCCTAGGGAGTCGTAGTACGCTCTTAAACTCAGCCATAGCATGGCTTTGGTCTTGTAAAAATTAGTAAGTTTCGGTTGCATATAAAAAACTCACAATTTATTAATAACATCTCTGGCGAAAACTAAGCTGTGTAGTTTCTCAATTTTAAGTATTATTTGCTTCATTTCTGAAACCTTCTCTCTGGAACAGCAAGCGACAAACAAGCTAAAGTCGACATATGTATTCACAGTAGCCTGGTTATCAGGACAAGTTTAAAGGCATGCGATACCAACACTCCTGTACTCTACCTGTGTGTGTTTGGTCTACACCATGTTAAAACTGACGTCACGATTTTGTAAATTTAACAGCTTAAAACCGGTTGCACTTGCACAAATAATGAATCACAAAAGGCGAATATGTATTAAATATATAAACATGATGCTATGTATGCCCAATGTATTTATTTACTTGTGTAGTGACGTAAAACGTGGGGAAGCGAAGGAAACACGACTTGAAAGTGAGTCTTTCACGGACATACAAAATAGCATATGTCGACCAAAATATATTTTACCGTCAAAGAGAAAAATGTTGCCATTCGAAAGAAATTTTAAATTATTTTATCGCTATTCACAACCGTTAAAAATGTTTCTGTTTGCAACAACTGCATGTTTTCGTTTAAATAAACGGCCTTGCCTTTTTTGTCCGTGAAAGATACACTTAAGTTGTTTTGTCAAATGTCCACAGAAATGATGATAACTATGAGTAAATGTTGTGCAACGCCAGACATGACAAGAGTATGCAATAAAGCTCCATTTCACCATATCGAGCCATAACCGCCAAAATAACATACGCGAAATTTTTTTCAAAATATTCTTTTTGGTGCAGAAATGCATCCAGATGCTGTAGAAATATTTCTGCATCAAAAAGAAAATTTTGAAAAAAATGTCGTTTACGTTATTATGGCGGTTAGGGCTCGATATGTCTCAAAGTGAAAGACGTGATATTAAAAACAAGTAAAAAGGTCTAAGTTCGGGCGGAGCGAAGATTAAAAACCCGGCGCAAGTTTTAAATACAGCTTTTTCACGTTTCCGAAAACTACCGCTACATGGTAGGCAGGAGTGGTTTTACCCCTATTTCAAACATCATCGATAGAACGTTCAGTTAGACATAATGAGATAAACTTATATAGATATATGTGGGCGGTACCACGCCCATTTTCCAAAATTCTATGAGAAGTTTATTTCTTTTCAAGGAATTGTAGTTTATTATTTTGAGTAAATTAGCGTTCTTAAATTTCGAAATATCGAAGTTTCAAGCATTTCTGAAATTTACCGTTATATGAAAAGTTTGCGTAATTTTAGTCCGATTTTAGTAATTTTCCACGTTTTGCTTTTGTGTGGCAAGCACAATAATCATACAAATAAAGATATGTGGTCACAAGTGGCCGTTGCCACAGCCATTTTCCAAAATTTTGTTATAAGCAAATTTTTTGCTAACGAATTATTGGAAGCATCAATTTTGAATAAATTAGCTTCAGTAGTTACTGATTTATTGAAGATTTTGTATTTCTCGAAATTACCGTTATATAAGATGTAGACGTGGTTATTGTCCGATTTTGCCCATTTTCAATACCATCGGAAGTGCACGTACCAAGTTTGTTAAGATATCTCAATTTTTACTCGAGTTATCGTTTGCACGGACGGACGGACGGACGGACAGGCAGTCACCGCTTAATCGATTTCTCTTCTCATCCTGATCATTTATGTATACATTTGTCTATATCTATCTCGATTCGTCTTGGCTGTTACAAACAACCGTTATGTGAACAAAGTTATACATAATACCCTTGTGCACAAGTGCGCTCGGGTATTAAAATTTCGATTTTAGCCGCTGCTTTAAATGGCTACCCTACAAGAAATACATACATATAGCGGTTCTGAATTAGTGTAATTCAACTGAGTTAAGAGTCAAGTTAAGAGAGAGATCTTCTGATCTGATATCAAGTTGTGAAGCAGATAATCCAATCAAGATTACCAATTCAGCTACCTTAATATCGACACAACCTCTTAATTATAAAGAAGAAACAAAGCGAGTGTGGAAAAAATTAAGTATTTGCAATAGACAATTATAATTTTGAATTGGAACTTCATCCACTACAAGATTTATGTTTCATTTTTATTAACTCACAAAAAGACACTGAACTCGGTTAAAATTGGACTTTAGCTACATTATTATTTAACTCAGGTACGATCTACTTATGTAGTAGGTACAAGGAAACATGAGAAACATTTAATGGAATGTATGAAAAAAAGCCACTTAAATAAGGATTTTTCGATAATATTGCATGAATCAATTAAGTATATGTATAAGGTTCTGTTAGTGCACCTTATAGACACTTTATAGATTGATATCGTTATCTCCACATATGGTTCCTGAAACCCTGCAGCCTTGTGTTTTAGCCCACACCTTTCCTGCCTGACGTATGGTAGCGCAGGCATAGTAGTCCAGCGTTCTGGCTCTAATTTAAGCCTAAGTAGAAGGTTCTTCCACATTTTTTTTTTTGCAAGAGCTATTCAAATGTTGTAAAAAAGCGATTTTTTGGACCTGGTTAAAATCTCGAGCTGATGAAAACCTTATACTTACGGATTCGTAATCAGCATAACAAAGTCAATCAAAAAGAGCTTTAACGTTTGCCGCACCAAAATTTGTTCCATTTTTGTAGGTCTGTGTTATTAAATTTTAAAAAATTCAACTTACAAGTCGTAGGCTTTAAGAGGCTAACTACCGCCTCCCCCTGGCTACGCCTTTGCATATTGTACATACAAATATGTGTGCGAGATACTTAACTGCGTGCAGTTAATGAAGCACATATTTGGTTGAATGTCGTTCCACTTAGGGAAATTCCATGTATGTAATTTTATTACATTTTTACCGAATGGGAAATCCTCAATTGCTGTTCGTGCTATAATTTACTAAATATTTTTTTTTTGTACAAATGTTGTGGAAGGCCCACATATGTAGGTACATACTGTACGTACATTTTTTAAACATACATAAATATATTTATGAGAATTTCCTTACACATATATTTGAAGCAAATTAAGCAGGTACCGTAGCGGATATGATCTTTATAATAAAAATCCTAATTTAGCCATTGAAATTGGATTTCTATTTTCCCGATCAAAATTTATCAGTTGGGTAAATTTTTTTATCAGTTCGATAAATTTTTGATCATTATTTTTGATTCTAATTATTTTGTTCATATTATAACCGTTATTTTCAGATATATTTTTTTTAGATCATAAGAGATTTAAATCAATCATAAAAACGCACTCTCTTAATAATGGCTAGAAATTATCGAACCAAATAAAAATCTAAAATAACGATTATTTTTTATCGAAAAAAAATAAAGATTACAAAATAACGATCAAATTGGACTGAAAAGATTAAAATCCAAATGCAGCGATTACACGGTTCAACTAAATTTGGTCGTATTTTATCTCAAAAACGGGGCCGACCTCATCTTATAGATTTTTTGATGCTGATTTGAAGTGCATTTATGAAAGTTTTCTAGCACGTCCAGTTTTTGAGAAAAAAAACTATTGAAGTGTCGAAACATGGCAATTTTCAAAAATTTTTTTTTATAGAATTTGGACGAAGTTTTTTAGAAGAAAAAAACCACGTGTTAATAAAAATCCAATTCGTCTGATGCATTCTACCTCATGTCTACGAGTTGATTAGAAATGCGTGGAAAATTAAAAAAAAAAAATTCAGTCTTCAATAGCATGCACTTGTTTTCGTACGAATACGAAAAACTCAATCTGTGAATTTATTTTAAAGACAAAGTGATTTCAAAAACAAATCAACATTGAAAAATCAATATCTCAGATTCATCATTAGCCAGTTTTTTGTTTCTTAACACATTCCGCGTTCTGGAATGAAATCCTCTAACATTCTTTTGTGGATCGCATTGTAAGTGTTTTTTTTTTTTTTAATTTTTTCAATCCATCGACATAAGGTAGAATGCATCAGGCGAATTCGAATTTCATTATTTTTGTATTCTTTGTATTTTATTGTATTTTAAAATTTTTTGATATTTATAATTTTTGCCATTTTTCGAAACTTGGACAGGTTTTCTCTCAAAAACTGGACGTGCTAGAAAAGTTTATAAATGTTATTCAAATCAGCATCAAAAAATCTATAAGACGAAGTTCGCCCCGTTTTTAAGATAAAATATGCCCAAATTTTGTTGAATTGTGTTATTCTTCGTAAAAAAAATAAAGATCTAGAAATAAGGATTTTGCAATGAATAATTTAGAGATATAAATCTTGATATTTAACGGTTGTTTTCGATCCCTGAAATTCCCCGAAATAGCTGAGTGTTTTTACATAAACTTTTTCGCACCTGCTTTCGAAGGTTTGTCATTACTTGCGGAAGGCGGCTGCTGCTAGAATGGGCTGTCTACCTCATTTATACATTTGTTTACGTGTGCTCCGGCTGACTCATAGCGACTTTGTATGCCGCCCCACTCAATACAGAGAAAATAACTAATCCAAGAGCAAATATGCGTTTTAAGCTTGACAGTGGAAACGGTAATTTTTATGACAACAAATCGCTTCACATTTTTTTTTTAAAAATTGTATATTTGTTTATTTATGTATGTATTATCCCACCATGCAAAACATGAGAAATAGGCAACAATCGTCAATGGCAACAAATTGGCGACTCACCGATTTATTGCTGTGGTGACAAATCGGCAACATCACTTCATTCATGTCAATTTTGAATAAAAAAGTTCTCAAAAATTCCGAAACTTATGAATATGGCGTCAATAGTATTGGCCAAAAGCATCTAAATTATGCCCAAGGACAAGATTGATAAAATACGAAGCCTCACAGCGAGAAAATGAATTAATTCCGATTGTAAGTTGCAATTTGGTATACAGAAAAATAAATGAAGTATTAAAAAGAATAAAATTATTCCAAATATCGCCTGAAGCGATAAGAAAAAGACTCATTCAGGCAATAAGAAAACGACTCGCCCAGGCGAGTTGCCTTCGGCGGACGTTTTAGAGCGACCGGTAATAGGAAATCGATTCGATGGCAATATTACCGGCAATAAATTTGTTTCCGAGGGCGACACGTTTTCTTATTGCCGGCAACACAAATTGTTTGGTGGGTAGTATGGGAAACCTCGAAAAATAAAAACAAATGGTATATGGAGTGAAACCAGACAATGCCAAGCCGGATCTGCGGCGCATGAACAGATGAGTACACAGATGCGCTGAATATGTATGCTGGCATGTTGGTAGGAAGTGAAAACCGGAAAACCGCAAAAATCAAGTGGTATTTTGAATTTCTGCAAAGTGAAATTCAAATACATACATACTACATATGTTTCATTGCTAATGAGTATAAGTATTGCAAAAATGCAATTGTATATTTGGGGCATGCTAGCCTGAATTTTTGTACATACATACATATGTTGTAAAAATTTTTAAGAAATACCTCAGAGCAATCAACAATGAGGGAAAGGGAATCAAGTTTAATAAGCCAACGTTTAAATGCTTATCAGCGAAGCTTTCGTAGATTCATAAATACATACATACATACATATGTGCTTACATATATATTTATATATTATTGCATGAGTAATGCAATAATAACTATTTTTTTGTTTACTACAACCAGCAGAAAATTATTTTTAGAGATTTCAGGTTGGGTTGGGATGGATCACCATTGCGTGGCTTCGCAGAGACTATTAAGGTCCCTAGCGTTAATAGAAAGACCTTCAGGCGGATAACTTGGCTAATCTCTTGAGCCAGGTGGAGCAATATCCGCTTTTTTGGCAAACTGGAACAACTATTTTTTTTACCCCCATGAGACAGAGCCGCAGCCTATAAAACGATAGGCATATACCGCAGCGCTTACTTTTTTACACTTTGGACCCATCAGTATACGCTTGCACTCCCGCCAGCCTTCGAGTCCGAGGTAACGTAGTCTATTCGTCTACATAGAAGTTGTTGATGCTTTACTACCTTGACCGTAGGGTCTCTTTTCTTGACGGAACGAGGCACAAAGCAACGCGTGCAAAAAAAACTCAGTATAAATGCCGTCGATTATATTGTTTTCTTGTTCCCTTTTAATTTGGTGTAAATCTTCACGATTTACAAAAAATAAAAAGAAAGTTCGCCTGGGCCACACTAAAGAAGTGAAACTTACGTTACATACATATCTATTTTGTCTCACAACCAATATGAGGTTATATTTTTTGTCTTTTTTCTATCTAGATCCCTACCTCTACCCCTGTTAGTTCTAATAACATTTATGTACATTATTCTGTTTTCCCCTTTTCTATTATACTCTATCGATAGTAATACCCAACAAAATATTGATAACAAAACCGATAAAAAATCGATAACAAAATCGATGAAAAATTCGATAAAAATTTCGGTAACAAAATCGATAATAATATTGGTAGCAAAATCGATAAATATATCGATAGCAAAATCAATTAGAAAATCGATATCAATATCGATTGGTAAAAAATCTATAACAAAATCAAGAACAAAATCGATAGGAATTTCTATAGCAAAATCCATAATAATATTGGTAGCAAAGTCGATTAAAAAAACGATAAAAAATATAGATAACTCGATAATAATATCGATAGCAAAATCAAGAAAAGTATCGATGAGAAACTCGATAAAAATGTCGATAGCAAAATCGAAAATAACAAAAATCGATGACGAAGTCGATAAAAATATCGATAACAAAATCGGTAAATAAACGATAACAATTCGATAACAAAAATCGATAAAATTAGCGATGACAAAATCGATAAAAATATCAATAATAAATTCGATAAAAATATCGATGACAACATCGATAAAACGTATAGATAACAAAATCGATAAAAATATCGATTATTATATCGAAAAGTTCCGAAAATATCGATAGCAAAACCGATGTCAATATCGATAAAAGTTTCGATAACAAAATCGTTAAAAACATCGATAAAAATATCCGTTATTATATCGATATGTCCCGAGAATCCCGAAAATCTCCAAAATAGTTCCGAGATTGAGTCTCTGTGTGTCTAGGTATATCCTTTTCTCTACAATTACCTTGATTTTAATCTTTCTTCTTCATTTTTACCTTTATCTTTAGGCATCTTTGTTTTTGTTTTTATTTTTACCTTGATCGTTTTCTTTATCTATGTATGCACGTACTGACCTTTACTTTAATTCTTGTATTGGTCTTTTTCTAAGTGTCATTCTTTAACGAAACGAAAAATGACACTGAAGATGGCACAACGCCGAAACCGGTTTGTCTCCAAACCAAATTTGACAAGGGATGACGGAAAATCGTTCCACATTACATCACACTCCTACCCTGTCGGAAACACCAACAACGAAAATGAGAATCATTCTTTAACCTTTTATTAGCAAGTTTTTGCATACCATGTGTATGCACTCAATAAACACTTCCAACCATTTCCGTTCCACCACTTCCGTTGCACCTTTTCTGTGTGCAATTTCCGTTGAATTTGCCAATTTACTCACAACCAACCAATCGCCGCTAAAGAAGTTTCACTTCAAAAATCGGAGCAGCTCAAGTGTTCGTCTCTCCACACATCACTGCCAAAAGCTTCCTCTCTAATTCTTGCAAAGACGGGGAAGAAGCACACAAAGTGTTCCGTCATCTCAGCCACTTCTAGGCACGAAGGACAAATGGGATTGCCATGTACGCCCATTACAGTCAGGCGTTTATGTCACAGGAAGTGACCAGTCAACAGTCCCACAAGTTGTCTACAGTCCCATCGCAGAAAACGAATGATAACTGGTGTTGAATAATGGATCATATAGGACAAAAGCTTGTGCAAGAATCCTGATCTATGAGAGATGAGCTACTTAGACGATGGGAAAACCACGGAAGGTAATGTTATGTATTTGGTGGAGTGGGAAGGATACTGCAGTCAAATAAAGAAAGATAAATTTCAGTATACGCGTCTGCGAGTGAGCACCTCCAAGTTCTATGCGACCTGGTTCAAGGTGCCTTAGGCGTTGTGGAAACCTGGTCTTAAGAAGCAGGCCTTAGTGTGAATCCGGCAAAAACGGTCTTGGTACTTTTTTCAACGAAAATCAAAATTGCTTGCTGACTTTTTCGGAGGAAGTTATATATGTGGGCGTTATTTTTTATAGAAATCTAACTTTGCGGCGCAATTTTAAGAGCGTCGCAAGAAAGCGACCCCTGTACATCTGCAATATAACAAAAAAAGCGCTTCATATTGTGAACTGGATGTACAGGGCGGTGGTGCGTTCCATTCTGTTCTACGGTCTGGTGGCCGCCCCGTGATAAAGCTACAATAAAAGGCAAACTGGCAAAGCTTAAAAGGGTGAGGTGCATGATGATCACGGAGCGTTACTCTCAACGCCGACAAAAACTCATAACATGTACGGTAAACTCAGGCAAGATGTAACTCTATTAGATTAAAAGCGCTGTTCAAGTGAAGTGATACGAGATTTGGACAGTCTTCCAGTAGTCTTCAGACACCTGGGATACACAGTCCCGCCCACTGGACTGAGTAATCATTTCCCAATAAGGGTCCCCTCAAAGGTCGAATGCAAGAAGGATTCAGTCCTGATCTCTTACTCCGACTCGGCAGCTATATACACTGATTGCTCCAAGTTGAATCTAAATGTAAGAAGGTGAGTGTCCTCGCAAGAACTCTCATTTAGCCTTAGTCTTCTGGGGCGTTTTTCAAGCTAAACTTACAACAATCAACGAAGCTACAACATGACTATGTTCTCTAAAAGCCTGGCAGCTGTCAAAACAATTAATTGTGATAAGACGTCGTCGAGGATTATCATGGAATTTAGACGTACCCCAAATGAGCTGGCAAGGACATACGTCACTCATATTGTATGAGTGTCAGGCTTGCTGAAGAATAATTTTATCGAACGGACAAATACAAGATGGTCTGAGGGACCCACGTGCGGGCCAGCAAGGCAATTTGGCTATCTACTTCGCTTGGAGCGACCACTATTCCGGTATGTAATTGGAGTTCTCACCGGGCATTACCTGATGGGAACACACGCTAGTAGGATGAGCATGGAGTCAAACGACTACTGTCGTAGCTGCCGTGATGAGGAGGAAATCGAAAGCATTGGCGAGGACTCGTCGGCGCTCGTTTCTCCACTATTTCTTTGAATATTCGGCAGAACTGGAATTAGCTAGCATCTACGATTTTGTGCGATTCATTAAGGCTACAAATTGGTTTTACTTCTAAGGTATGAGAATGGGCCCACAGAGGCCTAATTTGTTATTTTCCAGCGATGGATAGGGAGAGTCAAGATAACTTTACCTAACCGTACCTTCTAAGAGAAGCTGAGTCAGAATGCCTTGAAACTCTGGTCATTCCATAAGGCTAGTCCTAAGGCTTCTTAAGTTCACAAACCATCGTAACCTAGACGCCATCTATTTTCTAATTTTGCCCACCGGATATTGAAAAAAAAATGTATCTCAAGCTCTAAAAACTAGTAGGATACACTTCGTTTCATTAAGTTTTTTACCTAAATGCTCTTTTTTGCATTTATTGTGACAAATGAGAATTTGAAGTACCAAAATCTGGCCGGCAGGCAGTGTAGTTTTACATTTCGCTTGTGTGAACACGACGGCTGGAGCAAGTTCTACTCAAAAATAGCAACTTTTGCCAACATTTTATTCAACCAATTTGTATTATGAAGCGAAACTTAATAGCGAACAACAGTCGACTTATTGTTGAGTAAATTATTTAAATGCACACACATACTTCGAAATGACTAAATAAAGATTTAATAATGAAAAATAATACTGTGATTAGGGTAAGTTTCATTGAAACTTTTCAATAGAGCGGATGTGATTCACACGCAATGTGTAGTATCTACACTAGGGTGATCGAACTGGTTAAATTTTTTAATACTTTTCTTACTGATAACAGTATGTATACGAGTATGTATTTATTTATACAAATAAGCAGTGGGGTTCCATCTTCCTATTCCTTTGTACAGCTAAAGTTTTTAAACTCACTTATGTAAGTGGCAACACTGTTGACGCGTTTGGTGAATAATCATCCAGGCAAATTTTGATATAATGATGAATCGCACTAAATATTTTATCATGTCCTTCATAAATATAAAATACAGAATAATAATATAGAATTTCCTAGAGGAATATCTGTCAAAGTAAACACATTGATATTTACATACGTATGTGTATATACAATTCGTAGACTTTTATTTACAAAATTCGTTTGCTGTGCGGCAAATAATTTGCTACTTTTTGGTTCCTTAAGTCAATATCAATCGTCTAAGTGCTAAATGGTTCTAGAAGGACGGGGCAACAAGCTATACAGCGCGTAAAACCACCATTGGTCCAGCGGAAGTAGAGTAGTAGTATCTCACCAATGTCTTCAATCTGTTCATGGCCACTGTCCTTCCGGACATCTGAAAAACGTGGAAGCGAAGACACTTGGGACCTCGCTACTCCCGCACAATACGTACCACCCGACCTCAATGACGCATCAGCATCGATTCCGTAAAGTACATCGCAAAACAACAGCACTTAACGTCATAAACATTTAGATAGCTCATGGGCTACGCCGAAACCGCCCCTATGAGAGAACAGTCCTGGTAGCGTTGAATCTGCCAAACGCGTTTGACTTCGTCAACCACTAATATAAGATATTTCGGCTTCCTTTCTTCCACAGGGACTCAAACGGTGGTCATAGAATGATCTGAGTGGTCGACATTCGTCAGTAATATTCAGATATGAAACCAGCAAACCCAGAAAAATTAAACAGGGGGTCCCACAGAATGGAGTCCATTAATTATTATATCTCAAAGCTCAAGTAGGAACTTGCTCGAAAATGGCATCTGAACTAACGGACAAAGTCCAGAGGTTCATGCAACAACCTCTGGACCCGAAAGCGTACCAAGAGGCCATAAACAGCATTCAAAGGCAATTAGTCTCAACTTACACCAACTCCCGACCTTTAAAAGCCGATTTGGGAACACAGACACCTGACGTGGACGAGACAGAACTTTGTCTGCCTCGGGACACTTCCACCAGCATAGCACAACTTTGCTCTGGATGCTGCAGCAGACTAAGATGGGCGCAATGAGTGTCCGACATGCGGAGAGTCACCTCTCGACTAGCAACATCTCTTCGCATGGCCCCCACCCACTGCGAAATTAGCGCTCCTCTCCCAATGGACCAACCAAGTTGGAGTGGCACACTTCTTGGGTTTCGCGTTAGTTGAGCTTGACGACAACGATTGAGGCATAAGCCGATCTAGGCAGGGCTAAGTAGCCGCTACAACAACAACAACCATTGGGACGAACTTTGGTGACCGAATAATATCAAGAAATGGGACTGTCGGTTGGCCACTTAAGGCAGGCTGGAAAATGTGGTGCATTATTGGACAGACACGAAGGACTTCCTAAGACGCAGTTGCGGTGGCCATATTCCCGAAATTCTGTTCATAAAAATTATAAGGCCAAAATATTGGTATTTTCATAAATATGTCTGAGTTTTATTTGAAATATAATTATATACCTCTAAAAAAAACACCCGATACATATGCATAAGTATGTAATATAAAAAGACTCTTTTAAAATTCCACGGACTTAATCAGGAATCGGTGCATGAATAATATATGTACTTTTGTACTATATACATACATTTGTGTGTATGTATACAAGTATATACTTTTCGTTTTTCACTTGCACAGATAACCATGCAATTTGGTTTTTCCAAGTCATCCGCTTTAATCTTCCCTGTGCCGTACCATAAACAATCCGAGTACACAGTTTAATTCGTATTGGCATGCGATAAGATGGAACTTCTTATTCTTATCGCTTTTTAAACGTTTTTTATTTTTTTATTTTTTATTTAAAAGCAAAGCTTTATTCGGTTTTTTCCACTTTTCTATTAAAAGTTATGATTACAGAATTGTAAAGAATTTTACTTCAAGCTCATTTTTCTTGTACGGTAGCAATTACAAAGCTTTATTAAATAACAGTTACAACTTTTCTGTGTTTGCATATAAGAATTCTGTCTGATTAAATACCGTCATACCTGTTTCATTTTCTAAGTTCCGTTCAGTTAAGTTAAGTTGCCATAATCACTCTCTTATGCTTACTTAAATCTCTTTCGTTTGACACCCATGATAAAATATTTCGTATAACTTAATAAAATGGATTTTGAATTTTTAAGCAGGTGGCAACCTTCTTCAAAACTATTTTTGAGGTAAAACTTTCTTAAACCTCTCTTGCTTGACACGCATATTAAAATATTTCATTTGCCTTATTAATTAAGTTGGTTTTAAATTCCTAACCAGGTGGCAACCTTCGTAAAAAATATTTCCGAAAAATAAATCTTTCTTAAAACCACCTCTTTGATACCCAAAAAAAATAGTTCACTCAGTTTGTTAATCTAATTATCTTAGACATTTTGAACAGATGGCAACCCTCTTCAAAGTTCTTTCGAAATATGTCGTTTTAGAATCACTTTCGTTTGAAACCCTTATTGGTATGATATTTTGCTAAATCTATAAATTAATTGATTTTAGGTTTTATAAAAAGGTGGCCACTCTCTTCAAAAGATATTCTATATGTTAATCCAGGTCCAGCCGTTTTAGCGTGAAAGATCAACAACCATACTCAGCCGAACGCGACTAGGACGGAATAACCTTTCTTAATATCGAATACGGCGTTTTAAAAGAAGTCTAAAGTCCACGACAAGCAACAGGTTGGAACTTTAGACCCTTTTAAATCTATCATAGACCTGGTATTCAGTTGGCAAGCGTAGGAAAAGACTCATGAGAGAAGCGTCAACACACATCATTTTTATTATCGGCGCTACGGAAAGCAGTTGCCTACATGCCGGATAAGTATTCCCGCCTTCTCTGAGTCGATGTTTTAGGCAAGGTGCTTCTATTTTGTTCTAATATTGGAGAAGGTAATCGGTTCTGCAGGACTGAACCTCTTAGGTACCATATTCTATATGAGCGTACAATAGAACAATTGAAAGTATACCTTTGCAAGCAGCATTAGACCAGCAATAATATCTGCTTCAACAAGAACTAAGTACTCACTATAAATTGAGTAGACAATTATGTAATAAAACCAACTCTCGACGAACGAACATCTCTCGTCTCGTATCATGTTCAAGAGAAAAATTGTGTAGTACCGGAGACAATGGCCAGTACGGCTGTACTGGCTGGGTTCCATCGTACGAATGTATGCGGTAACTAGCTCTTAAAGTAGTCCACTTAGCCAAACCTAATTGCTAGAGGAAAGCTCGAGAGTACTCTCTGCAAACAAAAGACGTCTTAACATAACGAAGGGATGGTGCGCCAGAGTGGATCTTTACACCAACCGGTCTAAAACGGCCATCGTCCGTTTTACCAGAAGAAGAAATATTCTAGGCATGAGTAACGTAATGATGAATGGAATCGTAGCCATGGATGTTAAGAAGATCTGTCTAATCCTGGCATCTAGTAGGCAAGTCTTGGGGTGCACCCCAAAGATCCTTAGATGCGTGTACCTACATATATTATGATAGTACGGCCATTAATTACATATGGGGTGGTGGCATGGGATTCGAAACTCCAACGTTTGGCCTGTGTATGCATGAAGCAAATTGGACTATATATATACCTCGACACCTCCTCCAGCTAGCGGACTAATTCATGTTTCAAATTGCATTGTCAAGGTCTACTGAGCTAAGTTTGAACTTTCAAGCCTCTAGCCTAGTCAGGAAGTCGGTTACAAATTTATAGTAAGATTTGATTAAATACACACAGGTGAAACATAGAAAATGCTTGTAAAATAGAGCTCTGCAGAAAAGTAGCCTGCAATAGTTCTGTTTTAGCGTTTTTGACTTTGAAAATCTTGTTTTTCTATTCGCACTCAAGCGACCCAAATCCCCTAAATACCAAAAACATAAAAAACCTATGTAATTTATTGAAAAGGCCAATACATAGCTCCTTTAGTAGAAATCAACCTATGGAGCTTTATTAGAAAGATATTGAAGATAGCTTTTGTAGCTTTCGATAACTCATATGCACTTAAAAATTAGTTGCGATGGAGATACATTGAAATATTTATTTATTTATTTTTTGCCCCAGCAATGCTTATCGACCCACTGTAACTAGACGTTTAAGGGTATCACCAATTGTCGGCTATTGTAAGCGCTTCGAGGCTACTTTGGAGCATTTGTAATGCTACTTTGGCAAGCGCATGGGAAATGCCAGCCATGAAACGCAAACATATCTAAGTAATTCCAACAACAATAAACAATACATAACATAACTATAAAACGTTGAAAGTAAATAAATAAAAAAAAAGCCAAACAAAACGCATAACGCATACTTATATATGTACTTACATTTATACACAGATATGTATATAAATGTACATACATATTTATATACATATATATAGGTATTTACGTGTGTGCACCCACTCAATTGTATACACAAGAGTGGGTATAATTGCATTGAGAGGCTTGCGAAGCTTACCACTGCAAACACAGGTACAGGTATTGAGTAAGTTGAGGTTTTCCCCCAAAAAAAAAAAAAAGTTAATAAATTCCTAAATCACTGCAAAGTGTGCGAAAGCAAAGCATTCGGCCTCCACGGGCGTCAACGAGTTGAACGGGTGAGTGGATGGACGTAGCGCGAAATAGACAAATATAATAAATTCTCTTATTTATACGCATTTACTTAATAGGATTCATTAGCGAATTGCTGATTGAAATTGCCAAGACCATTTTTTTTTTTCGTTTTTTTTGCGCAAGTAAGGCAAGTGCACGAAAAATTTAATAATAATAAAAAAAAAACAATATACATAGTTTAATTTGTTTAAGTGTATGGTTATTTGCGTGCAAATTGAAGCTACAGCTATAGACATTTTTTTACCTACTCATAGTTACTATTTTTTCACTTTATTTTATTTATTTATTTTTTTTTTTTTTTTGGTGTGCACCAATTGCGAATAACTGCTGACGGTTTCTTACTTTGGATTGTTGAATTCGACTGTGGTCGGCTTGGTTGTGTGGTGATATAAGCGGCCCGTTGAACCGGTCCGTCGTCCCCTTACACAGTCACTTACACAAGCGCAATATAAAGATTGCGTGTAGTTGTGATCGAAAAAAATTAGCTACTATTTTTATTAACTTTATATGTACCGATTTACGTAAATGACTCTTGATTGCTTTTCAATTTTCTTATTTTCACATTAAGCTCGGCTTTTGTCACCTTTTTGGGTTTAAAGTTAAGAAAAAAAGTATATATTTTTACACTTTCACTTTTTTTTGCGGTTTCTTTAAAGCACGTCTCAATTCCACAAACGTTCACGTCGAACTAAAAGTTCATAACTGCTTACGCTAAGTTAACACATCGCTGATTTGTCTGCGCCGTTTTGTATTGCCGGCTGATTGGAAGTCGAGCTTGGAGCTTTTATGACTCTTGGTAGGTAGCAAACGACTAACAATGGTCGCACATTGAGCATGCCGTCGTTTAAAGTACAGAACCGCGTATCAACAAAATGCAAATGTGAGGTTGCATAAATTATTTTCTAGAAGAGTAAATAAATACTCATATTTCAAAATGGTTCTCAATCGCAATCGCATTTCTGCATAGTATATTTCAGGACGAATGGATTATTTTTGGCAGCAAATGTCAGTTACGCGGTTTTGCACTTTAAACGACTATATGTAGAGTGAGTTCGTATTTACACTCATACTTAGTTTGGAAAATTGTTCATAGAAGAGCAATGTTTTAAAAAATGTATAAGTTGTATACCCGTTGGAAATATTAAACAGAGCTTAGGACTTTATTTGCTCTCCTAAAGCTCAACCAACTATTTTTCGACGTAGTGGAAATTCACAATATGACTACTATGGTATCTTTCGAACCTAAACTAGCTGTTTAAAGTTTCCGACAAACAAAGAAGCTGTAATATTTTTTTTTTTTATCGTTAACGATATCGTCCTTCTCATAAGTATTATTATTGTAATTAGTATTGTTTACATTCTCCCATAGCTTCCTCCCTCTTTCCCCTGCCCTCCATGCTTCCCGTTTTCCCCCCCCCCTCTGAGGGCATCACAACGGACAGCTTAGTCGAGTCCAAGTGTGCCTCCACATGCGGAGGCAGCCCGCTTACCTAACCTAACCTATTGTTTACACTATGTTTATAATCATCCAAAGGCGTATAGACCCATAATCCTCAGCTCTTTTCTAATCAAAACATTTAAAAAAAACTTATTGATCTTTAAGTCAAGGACACCTATCTCAAGAAAAAAACATTTTGTGAAAGTCAACATGCCTATCAGGCAGGGAAAGTCTACTATCCATGGTCTACTATTAGTCACAATACCCGACCCAAGTAATTGAAAAGTCATTTCTTGATATATCAGCTGCTTTCGACAATATGTACATCGTACGAAGCAATTATCCTGGTTATGACCAGAATGGATTAAGCTACATATATCTTACTGAATTATAAGCATGCTGAAACACAGAACTATAATAGTCGAACTAGCACATAATGCAATAATTAAACGTTTGCTCACTAGTGATATCAGAGTTTTGACACTCCCTTAACTCCTTTACAAAGCTTTGCACACACGCACGAACCCACACTCAGTTCCTTGCTAAAGGAGCCGATTTTGTCAAGAGGGAGCGGGAAAACTGTTTTCTGAGCAACCCTTTTATTATTGAATCATGGAAGTAGAAGGCAGTAGGCGAACGATTTCGGCATTCGTGGCTGACCGAAGGTGACCCTCCCTGCCTCCCCATATTGTAGAACTCGTTGTGGACGAACTTTTGGAAATACTTAAAGGTATTATTATGCTTAATGCATATGGCTATGCTGTTTGCCTTGTTATCTACGTGCTAGGCTGGAATGAGGACACCTTATACTTCAGGATGCAGGCGACTCTAAACCCCACTGTAGTATGTTGTGCCAAAAAGGGCCTGTCAATTAAGCCAAAAGTATGTAGAGTCGAAATATCCAAGCGTGATACTAGATAAGAGTTACAACTGGAACTCAATCAAATAGCGGTTGCCAATAAAGTCCAAGAAAGTTTTACTTGTATGTCGATGTCACGGAGCTAATTTATCGCAACTGATCTATGGCCATAAGTTTATTATTCTATCTTGTAACTTTGCACTAACTCATCCAAGCACGATTATTTCACCTTATCTTAGAGCTGTGTCGTAACTTCATAGCTGGGTGAGACTGAAAAAAATCTCGTTCATTTGATTTTTAGGGACCACCCTAATATTCATACATAATGCCTTCATAAAATCTTAAGCTCTTGCTTCATTACATGAAATTCAATACAACATTCCATCTTTCGTTTGCAAGTATTTATTTTTAGAATGATTTTAATTCCATACGAACAATGGTAATACCAAATTAGTTGAAGAAGGGGGTTTACATTCGAGCACACAACATGATGGGAAATGCCTTTAAGCGGAGTGTCGGATAATACATAGTACCTGCAACTTTGTTCTTTCTAACACGTAATCGGTTTTGGGACCAAATCGAATTATGTACGTACATATTTGTGAATTCCCTTCAAAATGTACGATCATTTCTTTTAATTACCACTTATTGACATTTTTATTGCTTTCCATTTTCAGATTAAGATTTCTTTAGAATCACATACGTTATTTTTAACTATTTTTAATGAAAGTCATATCCTATCATGGTTGATCTTTAATGTAGCACAATTTGCAAAGTGCTTGGCGGAGCTTTTCCTATAATTTATGGGCTGCATCTTAATGCTGTCGCAGAAGTTACTTTTCGCTAGATCTACAAGCTGATATTGTAGGTGGTGCTCGGCCTGGATCCCTGTCAAGCCGGCTTCATCAGAAATGGAAAGCATATATCCCAGCCGCTTGATGTCAAAACAGGTTTCAGATAAGGTGCGCCCCTTATGCGGTTTCTTCAACGTAATATTGGAGAAGTCTCCAAGATCTTCAGAACTGGACAGTTCTTTCTCAGCAACAAGAGCATGCATACAATAATTATCGTGTGCCAATGATATTGATCAATTCCGGTATCTTATGGATGCCATTCGCACGTATCTAATCCGATTCGTTGTGTCATAACAATCGAGTGCGAAGGCTGGTGGTACCTGATAGAAATGGGCTTAGCTTCACTTGATGTTTTTGATTGGCGTGAGTTGGCACAGAAACGAAAAGCTTGGTGTGCTTAAAAAAACGCAAAGTGCTTATGGCGCAGAGGCAGTCTTCTGCAATATTCGGGAGAAAGACTCTGCATAATACTTACAGGCCTTTGCGCTGTAGTGTTGGCGGATTCCGGAGACAATGAAACAATGCACCGTTTCGGCTGGTTGTGGTACAAAAAGAGGAAGACCTTCTCTGCTTTGGAAATTCCAGATACAGATGAGCTTCGCTCACTTGGTGTTTCTAATTGGCGACAATTAGCAAGAATAAGAAAAAATGGCATGCTAAGACAAAGAAAGATATTGGCAACATACATGGTATTTGGCCGGCGGGATCCAAACTATAGTACGCCTGTTGGTCACTGATATGTCACGCATCGCTCTGGTATACTATGGCATATCTGCTAATGCTCGCAGATAGGGACACATAACAGAATGCTAAACGGCGAGAAAAATGAAATGCCATCTGCGAAATTCCACCACAGCCCATAACAGAGGAAGAACTTTATCTGCCTCAAGAGACCCGCGGTAAAACAACTTTTTTTTTTTTGCGCTTACACTTTTGCTAATTTTTTGGCCGAGCTTTACCTTCAAGTTCAGGTATTACGTCTTGATTATGTTACACAAATTGAGAGGCTTATAGCTTTGCGCCGTCTCCGTGTTGCAAATATATTTTAAGAGAAGCTTTTTCGGGCCAGAAATGCAGTGACGTGGATGCCAAGGTGCGAATGCGCTCATTGTTTGTTTGATGACAGGAGATACTTTGTCTGGTCGTAGACCGCCAGACCCACTCGCTTTGTTTCCTTATCCAACTAGGATTTCATCAGCGTACGCCAGCAGTTGCTCGCTCTTGTAAAAAATTTTACCTGAGCGATTCAGTACTGCAGCTCTTATCTTCGCCAACATCAGAGTAAAGAAATCGCATGAAAGGGAGTCGCACTGGACGTTTTTCCTGTCGGCCAGCATTTAGAGCTCTTCGCACTCACGTATTTCGGCCTCTCTCTTCTTATTACGGAAAATACGTCTCGCTTCCCTCTTCAGCTCCCTATAACGGTGCCACATGGCCCGATCGCAGCGTGGCCCTATAGGCGGCATCTTTTTTCTCTTCAGATTCTTGACACTCCTCATCATGCCAGTTGTTATTTCAGGCTAGCTGAAATTCGACTACTACTTCGGCGGTGGTGCTTAATGAACGGCAAATATGGTTCCACTGTTTGCATATGTCGGTTTGTGGAAGAGTGCTCTCTGAAAGCAGGTATGAGAGTCGAGTAGCATACATTGGCCGTCTGTTGTGATTGCAGCTTTTCGACGTTAAGCTTCCCTTGCATTTTTGGGCGCACATTTTTTGTTACACAGAAGCGGGTACGTTTGTTAGCTGCAACAAGATAGTGGTCCAAGTCGATTTTTGGGCCTCGTAGTGTATGTACGTACGTCCAAAAGACTGGAAGCGTGCTTTCGATGTGGAGACAACCACGTAGCTTGATGCGAG
Organism: Rhagoletis zephyria; assembly: GCF_001687245.7. Taxonomy (NCBI): domain Eukaryota; kingdom Metazoa; phylum Arthropoda; class Insecta; order Diptera; family Tephritidae; genus Rhagoletis; species Rhagoletis zephyria. The sequence goes on from NW_016158588.1 coordinate 44,910, forward strand.
CGGGCGAGCCGCTTGCTCCAAGACAGAAACCCGCTTGCAGACTTCAGTGAGCCCTTAAACCGAATAAATTGGAGTGGCCCACCGAAGCTCCCTCTCTTTCTGCCGTGACCCAGAGTGCGCAAACGAGGACGCAAGAATCGGGATTGAGTATAGCCGTGCAACTGTAACTGGGGTGCGTTCAAAAATGCATCAAGCCAAAGCATCAGAGTCTTTTATATCTAAACTATAATTGATGGAAATGTCTTATTTGCGCAACTAAGTTCCACTTCGTCTTTTAACTGTATATATAAGTAATTATAGTTTAAAAATAAAAGAGACTGATGCTTTGGATTGATGCATTTCTGAACGCGCCCTGCATTCCGGCAAAACGATTTAGGGCCGGTTGTTCAATGTCTGGTTATCACCAGTACATCGTTATCGGCGATTATGTTATGGGCCTAAAAGACGTTACCGTTACCCTTAGGCTAACTTCAACATCTTTATCGACGTTATCGAATCCCTGTTATATGTTATGCAGAGTGCAATAGGGTATATTTAGGGCCGATTGTTCAATGTCTGATTAACACAAATCGGAGGTAGATGCTTCGGTTAAATACAACGACTGTTTTATCGATCACATATTATGGGCATGATATCGAAAACGCCGATAACGATGTTTAACTCGGAGGTGGTGATAACCCGGCATTGAACAACCGGCTCTTAGGGTCCTTCCATATTAAGATAACGATAAATAAAATTTTTGGTAAAAAAAACAGAGGCAGCTAACTTTTATGCCGGTCAGTTGCAGTGCCCCATTTGATTTGTTACCATGTTAACAGTTATTTTTACTCATCTGTTAAACGCGCGACCGACCGAACGCCCAATTGCGATTCTGCTATTAATATCTAATATGTGACCACTAAAATACATTCTTATTTTATAGAAGTTAATTTCTTTTTTTATGCATTTAAAGAGCGAAATACACCACACAAGCGGTTTGACAAACCAAGCGAAATTTCCCTTTGCTTCAAGCCATTTGTGCTGTGTATGGGGGTGTTTGAAGGTTTGACGGCGGTTTGTCAAACCTTCAAACACCCCCATACACAGCACAAATGGCTTGAAGCAAAGGGAAATTTCGCTTGGTTTGTCAAACCGCTTGTGTGGTGTATTTCGCTCTTAAGTCTATTGTATTTTATATTTTATAATTTTTTTATTTTTAAAACTGATAACTATTTATTTTTTCTTCTGGTTTTATATATATATTTTTTTTATATAACCAACAACAAACACTGGACTTTTGCACCAAAAAAATTTAGCTCCCGTAATGGAGTCGAAACACTCATTTGACGGCCTCAAAGCGCAGTCCAGTGATCGGACTCTACCACATTGTGTAGATCTGCACTTTTTTGAACATCTACCACACAAGTAGCCCGTTCCCGTACTTCACGATTTGAAAGATTTGCAGGTTTTACAGGAACAGCTGTTTTCATCTAGCACACATTCGCATTTTTGAGTAGTTTTATTTTTGCTCGACATAATTTTCTTAATTTTAAGAGCAAAACTTGTCCAACACTAAACACTAACAACAAAGCCGAATGGGAGTATAAAATAAACTTTTTTTCTCAATAATCAATTTTTCGATGGAAAACGTGGTTTTATTGCAAAATATCTGATCTATAAAAAGAATTAATAGCGAAAGTGTTAAAAAAAGGCAATTTTTGTGAAAGTATTAGCAAATTTCAGTGCATCTTAAGTATATAAGGCGTTGTTTACTTTTACTTGAGAATTGTTAAAATCGGCAAATCCCAAGTAGTGGTTTCTGGAACATGCCACATTTATTCGCTACCTCGTGATGTGATAAAAAGAAAAGCTGGCAGCACTTCGCAATGTAAAAATCTCTCAAAACTTTACACTTACAAGGAAAAAAGTTCCCAAAACTCAACGCAATTTTTAGGAACTTCAATCTTGCAATTTATGTTAGTAAATTAAATTTTTCTTTTACAGGTATATTCTGCACGTTACAGAAGATTTTGTAACCGGAAAATGTTATTACCGAAAAGTGTTACTAGTTCCTGTCACCACGATTCTAGGAACGTTGGTAATGCAGTTAAAATATTCAGCAATTCAGCTACGAAGAATTGTGCAAATTCTGGCATGGTATATTTCATGGGGCAATACTTTGTTACCAGCTTATGAGACGGTAACAAAATTTACCGGTTACAAGAGTACACAGAATGCGAAAAGGGTTCAAAAATTGACAGGAACTTTATTTACCAGTTACAAATTTTCATTACCAGCGCAGAATAGACCTGTAAGATTCTAATTAAAATGTTTGCAAATTGGGTAAGACCTTTCAGAATTTGGAACAAATGCAGTTGGGCTCAAAATCTCAAAAAAAAAAATAAAATATTGGAATCTTTTTTTGGGCAAACAACAACAACAAGAATTATCAAAGATTAAAGTTCAAAATAAGCAATTTTTGAAATCAAGATTTCTCAAAAACGAATAAATGCATGTCTGCACAGAATTTTTTGAATGTTTGTACAGAGTTTGGTTCAAAACCTGAGATTTACCAAATTTTTTTGTATTTTTTTTTAATTTTTGAAATGTACCAAATTTTATTTCAGATTCTACACACGAATTGTTGTGTCCGATCACTGTCGCTGTCAATGTGAAATTTCCCCGTGCAATCGCAGCCAATGCCACAAAGTGAAAATCTGTGTAGCTAAAAATTGTGTGAAAATTGTGCAGCTCTACTAATAAAAATAAAAAATGCAGTAAAAAGTGTAAATTAATTGTGGAAAATATATACAAATGGCAATCCAAAAGCCCGGCGAGTGGGCGAACTCGCTTTTGGCCCGTTTCGAGGACCAGGTGAGCGGAAAACATGGATTTTCACTGGGTCTCGCCCAGGGGCTGCTGCAGCGCAATGCAAAAAAGCTGTCAGAAAATTTCCTTATCGATTAAAAAATGTCCCATTGAGCGAGCGTGATAGCGCTAGTGTGCAAGTGCGATGGCAAACGTTTGTTATTGTTTTGGGATATTCATTTGTTTACGTTTTGTTTACACCGGCTTGCGTAGTAGTTGGGTGGAATTATGAATGAAATCGGATCGCCCGAATGAATTATGAATGGCTCGCGATTGTTGCTGCGAGAATGAAAAGTGAAAGTTGGGAAATTTTAACGTAAAGCCACAAGTTGCGGGGCTCACATGAATGAATGTATGAATGGGAGAATGGCTGTCGTTTTGTTGAATGCGAGCGTATTTTGGGGAAATTTTTCAAGTGCATCGAAATGTTTATTGTTTTTATTTCGGTATGTTGTTCTGGTCTACTGGGCACTTGTTGTATTGAATTTCGCTTTCAATGATATGCACAATATAACCAGTAAACAACCTTCGGTGAATTTGGCGACTGCCTTCCTNTATGTGTTGCAGATAAAGGAACGAACTTATTTTTTGCTAAGCATATGATGAAATAGAACTATAGAATGCCTGGAATGGATTAGGAAAACGGATAAATGGGAAAAATCTAGATTATAAAATCAGTAAAATGGAGATGGCGTTTTAAGTTTTTTGCTGGCCAATTAATTCTTATGAAGAATTAGGAAGTTACTTTAAATTACAAAAAAAAAAAGAAATAATAAAATTAAAGCAAAATACAATTTGAAAAATTATGTACAAGTAATTTTTGAGCAAATAGCTGAATTTGGTTAAAAAAAAATAAACAATTGTTGATGTTATAGAGTTTGCAATAATATACTCCCAGGAGATGCTGCACGTTCTACTGAATTACACGAAAAACGAATTCATACATACATACAGTTGTCCACAAAATAATAGGAGTGCGATATTTTGACCAGTTTTGGCTATTTGTCTTTTGTTTATTTAATGTTTATTATTTTTTTAAAAAAGCCTAGCTGGCTATACAACAAACACCATATAAATTGAGATTTTAAACTTTGTATAAAAATTATAAAAATTTTGCAATTTTTCACCCAAATTTCAAACTGTTTAATCAGAATCTTTAGAAAGAATTCTGGTATGCAGTTTTGTAGCACATTCAATTCTAGTCTGAAGAAGTGCAAGTTTCAAGCGGCTAAAAAATTCCGTTGATTTTTGAGAATTTTTTTGGTTAAAGGTGTTTCACTAGAATTGAATGTGCTACAAAACTGCATACCAGAATTCTTTCTAAAGATTCTGATTAAACAGTTTGAAATTTGGGTGAAAAATTGCAAAATTTTTATAATTTTTATACAAAGTTTAAAATCTGAATTTATATGGTGTTTGTTGTATAGCCAGCTAGGCTTTTATAAAAAAATAATAAACATTAAATAAACAAAAGACAAATAGCCAAAACTGGTCAAAATATCGCACTCCTATTATTTTGTGGACAACTGTATGTTCTCGATTTCGGGTAGTATAGTAGCACATAATCCATTCTACATATAGAGACATATTTACTTACTACATACAAATTGCATATGTACTTTGCCCCATATATTAAATTACATATTTTACTTTTTTAGTAAAATTTATTAATTTATTTATCATTCTTCCAATTTCAGCTCCCCAACAAAATTGGACCACATAGCACACAGGCGCGTATCAGTCAAGATCAGCTGAGCGCATGTCTCATACATATTTCTCGCTATCGTTTCTCACTGGTAATATCCGGACTCACTAAAATACTGCAACGCGTTAATGAGGCGGTAAGTTATTTTTATATTTTCCTTAGAAATGTACATATGTACTTATCATACTACATATATCTTTTTTCTAATTCCCTGCAGTCTTTCCAAAATCGTCATGACGCGGAGCGTTGTTATTTCGAATCGCTTGTCATCATACTTACTACACTCGAACGTTGTTTGGCCAACCAGACCAAGGATACTGCGCGTTTCGAAGAGGCAATGAATGTTAAGCTATTGCTACGTGAAATTTCACAATTAATCGATGTACAGAGTGACAGTAATCCCAATGCAGCACAGTTGAAGGCCATTGCTTCAAAAGTGCTTTTTGCACTCTCACAAAATCACTTTTCAGCGGTCTTCAATCGCATTTCAGCGCGTATACAAGAGTTGACCACATGCTCGGATGAGAATCCCGACTACTGTGACATTGAATTGATACAACACATTGATATGGATATAAATAAATTGACGAAATTGTTACAAGGTAATAATTGATTGCATGTAAATTGTAGGAGACAATGTTAAATCTACGAATTATAATATGTAGAATTTCTTTTTCATGAAACAGTGTCCAAGTCAAGATCGAAGCGGGCGCCACCACTCCTATTGTTGCACTCGTTGGAAAAGGCTATTTGGAATTGGATCGAATATCATCCACATGAGTTTCAGGATTTGCAACGCGGCATTACAACTAAGGAAATATCTGGGTAAGTGCACGGTAAATGTAAATTTGCTTATCATGTAGCCAATTTTCGGTACTATTTTTCGTGTATAGTTGTTGGGAAGCTTTGCTGGAATTCGTTGAAGCGTACAAATTAGAGAATAAGAAGAATAAAACTACTGTATGGCCGCTGCAGATGCTACTGCTTATACTTAATCCTGTATGGTCAACAATATTTTTGCTGTCAATTGTATGCACTAAATGAGTTTTGTACTTGCAGAGTTGCTTGGAAGCCACGGTCAATGAATTACAACAATCTGAGAAGGAGAAAGACAAAGAAAAATATAAAGATAAAGATAAATCATCATCCGCACAACCTTCCGCACAGACGACACGTGACAAAGAGCAATCGGCTAAACAGTTTATTGAGGGTGTTAAGCGCGGACTGGGCCCACACTCACCCTCCAAACAAGTCACCGAGTATGCTGCCATCGCATGCGTGAAACTTTGCAAGGCCTCAACCTATGTGAATATCAACGATTCGAATAATGTTATCTTCAAGCTGGTACAGTACGTCATTAATGATTTGAAGGCGTTGCTCTTCAATCCGGTAAAGCCATTTTCGCGTGGACAAGCGTACAATTATGCCGATATTGAGCTAATGATCGATTGCTGGGTCTCGCTCTTCCGCATTAACCCTCACAATATTGACACTTTGAAGGTGTGCTTAAATCTGTCGTCACCGCAGGCGTATCATTTCGTGATTGTATGCTCGTTATTGAGGTAAAGTGTTAATATGAAGGAATATAAAGGGCAACTTTTTTGACTATCCACTCTTGCAGATTAACGCACATTCATGTTGATTTTCGACTGCAAAATAAAAATCCATTTCGGACCATTAATCAGCCCTCGCTGCCTTGGTGGCCCGAAACGAATGTCGTACATTACCGTTCAGCAGAGCTGCGTGCACTCTTCACTGACACATTAAATAAAGCTACACAGGGTTATATCGCACATACGCCTTTGCGTATGATCACATCTTTGACGCTAAAATCGAAAGATACCCAAAAAGGTTTAGCGCGCTCTGAAGAAGGACCTGCGCACAAAATGCTGCTGCTGCTCATGGTTCGACTTATACATGCCGATCCCACCTTATTGTTGAATGTAAGTGTATTAGCATCACTATTTGATTGTACTATTTTACACATTTCCTTCAACCTTATAATTACAGACCCAAGGCAAAGTGGCACATGAAATGCAAAGCTCCTCGCTCGAACTCATTAATGGTCTAGTGAGTTTAGTACACCAACCCACCATGCCGGATGTAGCTCAGGAAGCTATGGAGGCACTCCTCGCTCTGCACTCGTTCGACAAAATTGAATTATGGAATCCGCAGGCGCCAATGAATTGCTTCTGGGATGTCAGCTCGCAGGTGCTTTTCTCGATTTCACAGAAGCTTATACAACATCAGATCGCCAATTATACAGATGTGTTGAAGTGGATGCGTGAGATATTGATTTGTCGCAACGCGTATCTGCAGCGGCACAAAAAATATGCGTTGGTCGGGCATGAGTTGCAGATTTGTCGGCAGGCGCGCATCAAGCTGGAAGTTGTGTTCTTCATGTACCTGTGGTCAGTCGATTTGGATGCAGTACTGACTTCGCTATCCTGCTTTGGCCTGCTGTGCCAAGAGTCTGATATATTGCTGACAGCAGACGATGCGGCGACAGTGTTGCCGGTGGCCAATTATCAAATCTATCAGGATCTAACGCAGTTAGCGAATTGTGAGCGTTGAGGAAATTAATAAACAAAATCTATTTTTATACTTAATTTTTCATTTCCAGCCGCTACTGATACGCGCATCTGCTTCTACGAAACCAATCATGGAAATGCATTTAGTGAGTTCATCACTTTTTTCATAACCCTTTCAATTTGACTCAAGACGCGTTTTTTCGTTTTTGTAGGCCGCCTTACGCTACAACGACGTATGATGAATTTGCTCCGTAAAATCGAGCACTGCGTGGATGGCGTGCAAACTGCTTGGGAGGAGACTTTTAGGTGCCTTTATTTTATTTTATTTTTAAATTTGTAAACGTTTTAACTTTGTATCGCCATCTCCTTAGAAACTGGGAGCTCACTAGCAAAGTGCTGCAAACATATCCTAAATGCAAGACAGACGATGCTCAAGCTGAGCTCTTTCATCGTGGTGTTGGCAAGCGTCGCGCAAGTCATCAAAGTTCCGAGCACGATCTGGAGGAGCACATAACCGAATGGGCTAACATGACTTGGTTTCTGCTGACGCTTGGCGGTGTTTGTCTACAAAAGCGTTTGGCTGCGCGTTGGAAGCAAATGCAACAGCAGAATACTGCCGCAAATGTGGGCGCAACTAGCGGTTTGGCTTGTGGTCCGGGTAATCTCTTGCAATCGCACAACAACTTGGCACATTCGCAGAACACACTAGCTGCATCAGGCAGCATGACTTCTATTTCCTCGATACCAGCTGTATCGCTCTATTCCCTCTACTCATGCTCCACCAGCTCTGGACGCGGTTCACTGCTACATCCAAGCACAATTTCTTTGTCTACTATAGTGCAAGCGCCGCAGCAGGATTTGCAATACTGCCCGGTGACACAGTGAGCTAATAATTTGTCACTAAAATATGCGTTGTCATATTACACAAAACAAAATTTTTTTGTCACTTTTTTCACAGATTCATTGGTCAACTGTTGCGTTTGCTCGTGTGCAACAATGAGAAGATTGGCTTGAATATACAGAAAAATGTTAAAGAGTTGATTGGTGAGGAAATGACACCACAACTTTATCCCATACTCTTTGATCAGATACGTTCGATCGTTGAGAAGTTTTTCGATCAGCAGGGGCAAGTGAACGTTACCGAAATCAATACACTATTCATCGAACATGTTATTTACATTATGAAATCCATATTGGATCCTAAATCCACCAAAGACCCAAACAACGAACAAGCAGCCTCTTCAGAGTACCTGAGTGTGACGAGCATTGAGGGCATGATGCTGGGCATTGTGCGATATGTGCGTCATCTGGATATGACTGTATTTGCAATACGCACGAAGACAAGACTCTGCACATTGGTAGAGGTGATGATGAAGCGACGTGATGATTTGGCATTCCGTCAGGAAATGAAATTTCGCAACAAATTAGTAGAGTACCTGACCGATTGGGTGATGGGCACCACGCACCAGATAGCGCCATCGAATTCAAATGAACCAACGCCTTCCAAGTGAGTAGAGTAAACGCTGCTTTGAAAGTTAAATCAGCTAAGTTGTAAAGCACTAATGGAGTAATCAAATGCTTCAACTTTTCGTGAAATGTTCCCTTAAAACTAAAATACTTGCTGTAATTTCTTGTAAACATTTTTATAACTCTTTCCTTCTTCGAATGCCCATTTTAGTCCCTCCACAATATTTCGCGACCTCGATCAAGCCTGCATGGAAGCTGTAGCCGCATTGCTACGCGGCCTACCCCTCCAGCCAGAGGAGTCAGATCGCGGCGACTTAATGGATGCCAAGAGCGCGCTATTTCTCAAGTATGTCACGGAGCGGTTTACACATCTTTCACGTTTTCCCTAATTTCCCCATTTCTTAGGTATTTTACACTCTTCATGAACCTATTGAATGACTGCATTGACAGCTCTGAGGCTGAGAAGGAGCTTAATAATCCACCACTACTTCCACCTCGCCCACCTGTACAAGGCAACAAACTTACCGCACTACGTAATTCTACTATACAAGCTATGTCCAACCTATTGGGCGCCAACATAGACTCAGGCCTCATGCATTCTATCGATCTGGGCTATAATCCTGACTTGCAAACGCGCGCCGCATTCATGGAGGTGCTCACACAAATCTTGCAACAAGGCACTGAGTTTGATACGCTTGCCGAGACGGTGTTAGCCGATCGCTTTGAGCAGCTAGTGCAGTTGGTTACAATGATATCGGATAAGGGTGAGCTGCCGATTGCTATGGCGCTAGCAAATGTGGTGACCACTTCACAAATGGATGAGTTGGCGCGTGTGCTGGTCACACTGTTCGATGCCAAGCATTTGTTGTCGCCACTATTGTGGAATATGTTCTATCGTGAAGTGGAAATATCCGAGTGTATGTCGACACTGTTTCGGGGCAATTCGCTGGGCAGTAAAATAATGGCATTCTGTTTTAAAATTTATGGCGCCAGTTACTTGCAGAATTTGTTGGAGCCGCTTATACGGCCGCTACTCGATGATCCGAACACTAGCTATGAGGTGGATCCGGCGCGGTGAGTTGTGAATGATTATTTTGTAATCTAAAACAATAAATACAGTTCAAAATGGCTCTTTCACGAGTATGGTCGTGCTGACCTGTCGAGTACTTTTAAAGCAAATATCGGATTAAAATATAAACAAATAATGAAGTCGTTTCATTAAATTAAACGTATAAAGTTTTAATTCAACTAAAGAAAATACTTTAATATAATAATTACATAAATAATGTAATAGACGCTGACTTAAAGAAAATTAATAACACAATTAAATTGAAATGTTAAAGTATACCGTTTAAACGGTACTATCGTATGTGAAAATTAACTGAAATGAAAAGTATATATATGTGTATACGTAACTGTTCCAAGAAACGGAACAAGTAACAGTTCAAAGAAAAATTTTTTTGTACTTCTAATATTGGAAATTATAACCTAAAAATATTTTGACGAATAACTATAAAAGTTACTTGTGGACTAAATTAAACTTATAAAGTTTTAATTCAACTGAAGATAATACTTTAAAATAATAATTACATAAATAATAAACCAAAGCAGAAACTTGTATAGCAAAGCAGAAACTCGTCAAGAATATAAGTACCATACTAAGACAAAGAAAGCAAAGCAGAAACTCACATAGCAAAGCAGAAACTCATGTTTGCGGTTCTGGCCTATTGGTATTACCTGTGTGCATCAGTGGAGCAACGTTTGAGATATCTACACATCACTCATAGCAGCAAGAATATACCATACTAAGACGTACAACCTGATTTGTGGGGACTACTGAGTCTTCATGTCATCACTTCAAACCCCCCCCAAAAAAAAAAAAAAACAATAAATACTTTAAAAAATTACCTTTATTTTTTTTTGCAGGCTTGAGCCGGGTGAAGACTTGGAGCGCAACAAGGAAAATCTGATGGCGCTTACCAAACGATTTTTTGATGCGATACTGAACTCAGTGGATCGTTTTCCCTCACAATTGCGCTCTATGTGCCACTGCCTCTATCAGGTGCTGAGCAAACGCTTTCCCACTGTGCTGCAAACCAATATCGGAGCCGTGGGCACTGTAATTTTTCTGCGCTTCATCAATCCGGCAATTGGTGAGTGTTCTCCTCCCACTTTAAATATTGAAAAATTAATGTTTATTATTTCACTATAGTCTCACCACAAGAGCTCGGCATTGTTGGCCGCCAAGTGCCCGCTTCGGTCAAGCGCGGTCTTATGTTGATGTCGAAAATTTTGCAAAATATTGCCAATCATGTTGAATTCTCCAAAGAGCAGCATATGGTTTCTTTCAATGATTTTCTACGTACGCGCTTTGAACAGGGGCGTCACTTCTTCGTACAAATTGCTTCGGATTGCGAAACTGTTGATCAGACTTCGCACAGCATGAGCTTCATCTCGGATGCCAATGTACTGGCGCTACATCGCCTGCTCTGGACCCATCAGGAACGCATTGGCGACTATTTATCCAGCAGTCGTGACCATAAGGCGGTTGGGAGACGACCATTCGATAAGATGGCTACACTGTTGGCTTACCTGGGACCGCCGGAGCATAAGCCCGTGGACTCGCAGTAAATAAAACAAATATATCGCTTCAGGAAGTTAATTCATTTCATTAAAAACTCTGTACATTGCAGCATGATGTTCTCATCGTATGCACGCTGGAGTTCCATCGATATGTCATCAACGAATTTCGAAGAAATTATGGTTAAACATCAAATGCACGAGAAGGAGGAATTTAAAACTTTGAAAACAATGAATATTTTCTATCAAGCGGGCACAAGCAAGTCTGGTTTCCCAGTATTTTACTACATCGCAAGGCGTTACAAGTTAGTAGTAGCAGAGTGAAATTGCCTCCTGGGGTTTTTTTAACAAACCAATTTAATTTGCATTATCGTCTCCCCTTCACTTATAGAATTGGCGAAACGAATGGCGATCTCCTCATCTATCACGTTATACTCACGCTCAAACCTTTCTGTCACTCGCCCTTCGAAGTAATCATCGATTTCACGCACACCTGTTCGGATAATCGCTTCCGCACAGAGTTTCTACAGAAATGGTTTTATGTGCTGCCAACCGTTGCTTACGAAAATGTGTACGCTGTTTACATTTACAACTGCAATTCGTGGGTGCGCGAATATACCAAATTTCATGATCGCATACTAGCGCCGTTAAAGGTAAAAAACGTTTTTTTTTTTGCCTCGAAAAAGTTTCTAGTTAACTCTTTCCCCCGATACAGGGCAACCGTAAACTAGTGTTCCTAGATACACCGAATAAACTGAATGAATTCATCGACACCGAACAACAAAAACTGCCAGGTGCCACACTATCACTGGATGAAGATCTGAAGGTCTTCAGCAATGCACTCAAACTGAGTCACAAAGATACCAAAGTGGCCATTAAAGTTGGTCCCACTGCATTACAAATCACATCAGCTGAGAAAACCAAAGTATTGGCACACTCAGTGCTGCTCAACGATGTTTATTATGCCTCGGAAATTGAGGAAGTTTGTCTGGTGGATGATAACCAATTTACGCTTTCTATTACCAATGAAAGCGGCCAGCTAAGTTTCATACACAACGATTGTGACAACATTGTACAAGCAATTATACATATACGCAATCGATGGGAGTTGAGTCAACCTGACTCGGTGACGGTGCATCAGAAAATACGTCCCAAAGATGTGCCGGGCACGCTGCTCAATATGGCATTACTTAATCTTGGCTCTTCTGATCCGAATCTGCGCACTGCCGCATACAATTTGCTTTGTGCGCTCACCGCTTCCTTTGATCTGAAAATCGAGGGGCAGCTGCTAGAGACATCTGGCCTATGCATACCATCGAACAACACTATTTTCATTAAATCTGTCAGTGAGAAACTGGCCACTAATGAGCCACATTTGACGCTGGAGTTTCTGGAGGAGTGCATACAAGGTTTCCAGCGCAGCACAATTGAGTTGAAGCATTTGTGTTTGGAATATATGACGCCGTGGTTGAAGAATTTAGTGAAATTCTGCAAATCCAACGATGATGCCAAAAAATTGAAGGTGTCACAAATTCTAGATAAGCTGATATTGGTCACCATTGAGCAGAAGGAAATGTATCCATCAGTGCAAGCGAAGATTTGGGGTTCGATTGGCCAAATACCCGAGCTAATCGATATGGTGCTCGATAATTTCCTACACAAATCCATTACATATGGCTTGGGTTCCCCACATGTGGAGATTATGGCTGACACAGCTGTGGCGCTAGCTTCTGCCAATGTGTTACTCGTTTCGAAGAAGATTATAACGCGCATGTGTCGCGTTATGGACAAGACCTGTACAAATCCAACACAGTTCCTGGAACAGCATATGATGTGGGATGACATTGCCATACTGGCGCGTTACCTGCTCATGTTGTCGTTCAACAATTGTCTCGATGTGGCCACGCATTTGCCCTATCTTTTTCATATTATCACGTTTTTGGTGAGCATACTCAAGTGTTATAATTGCGAATTGTTTAAGCACATTTCAACTTTCACCCACCGCTACTTAGGTCTGTTCCGGCTCAGTGTCTATGCGTGCTTCCACACACGGACTGGTCATCAACATCATTCACTCGCTATGTACCTGCACTAAACCGACTTTCTCCGAGGAGGCGCAACGTGTACTGCGTCTATCGCTTGATGAATTCTCTCTATCAAAGTTCTATTTACTCTTCGGCATAAGCAAGGTAAAGTCGGCTGCTGTGACCGCCTTCCGTTCCAGTTGCCGCCATCCATCCGACAAGTGGCTGGGCAATGAGCGTGTTTCGCAACCATTGCCAGCTGATCGCGAACGTCTCTCTTTACCCTCACTGGAAGTAATTGCCGATGCATTGCTCGAAATAATGGAGGCTTGCATGCGCGACGTGCCCGATTGCCAGTGGCTGCAGACGTGGACGTCGTTAGCGCGTTGTTTCGCTTTCTGCTACAATCCAGCGCTTCAACCGCGTGCGCTCATAGTTTATGGTTGTATTAGCAAGAGTGTTACCGATCAGGAAGTGAAACAATTGTTGCGCATACTAGTAAAAGCGTTGGAGTCATTCAATGACATCATACTCATAGAGGCATTGGTTATGTGCTTGACACGCATACAACCACTCCTGCGACCTGTTAGTAGTGCCATAATTCCCTAAGTGAAATTCTGTGCTCAAAATTTTAATACCTGCCTTTCATTTTGCACACTTAGGAATCACCCATACATCGCGCGCTCTTCTGGGTCGCTATATCTGTGTTGCAATTGGACGAGGTCACACTGTATGGCGCCGGTCTTGCGTTGCTCGAACAAAATCTGCATACACTAAAGTCGCAAGGCTGCTTCGAGCATGAGAGCATTGCTGATGTTATGATGAATACGCGCGAGAAACTCGAGTGGCATTTCAAGCAGTTGGATCATGCGGTGGGCCTATCGTTCCGCAGCAATTTTCATTTCGCGCTTGTTGGCCATTTGCTAAAAGTATTTCAAATGTGTTTTTGATTTTTTGCAACCTTCCTTAACACTAGTTTTTGCACAGGGTTTTCGTCATCCCACACCCACAACTGTCTCACGTACATCGCGCGTGCTCACCATGTTGCTGGGCATTGTCGCCAAACCGTTGCGTCGTGACAAGTTCGAAGTCACACCGGATAGCGTTGCCTATTTGACGGCGTTGGTCGCCGTTTCGGAAGAGGTGCGCTCGCGCTGTCACGTTAAGCATGCCATACCGCGTTGGCCCGCCGATTTGAGCATAATGGAAAATGGCGAAACGGCTTTGAATGGCAACCAGAATGTAAATTACTTGTGCTGGCCTTCTTTTTTTATAAATTCTTATTGAATATTATTATTTTTTAAATATAATTCATATAGACTCTCGGCATGCCGCTTTCGCGTCGCCAAAAGTCGTGGGACATTCTTGATCAGTCTGCTTTGCAATTTGCTCGTCATCACAAAGGCCCTACACATCAGGTGAGTTTCTTCGGTGCATGCGCATGTTGTATGAAAATCAGCTATCAGTATAATATTGATTTAATATGTACCCGAAGTACTGTTATTAACATCCTAATTTATTACCAGCATTTATTTGGATACTGTACTCGCATATTTCAGTAATTTACCATTTCATATGCAGGATGAAGGCCATTAAAAGAAACGATTATGCCTTATTTTGTTTTTTGATTTTACTTAAAATATTTAGATTTTGAGAATAATTTTTGTGTGAGGTCACACTGGCTTTCTGCAAGTTGCGTAAGTGTGACATCATACAAACAGCGATTCTATCAAATTCACTGAGGGCGGAATAGCGGTAAGAAATGAGCGTCAACTTTGTTATCTACTTCATGGGCAGCACAATAGAATAATGCATCAATACATTAAAGAAGATAGAGAGGGCGGAGGGAGATGGGGGAGATATAGTGCAGAAATGGCGAATAGGGAGAGATATTTTGGATGGAGGAGAGAGGGGAACTAAAGAGAGGAGAGAGTGGAAGAAAAGAGAACAGAGAGTGGATGATAGAGAGAAGAAAGTGGAGGATAGAGAGGGGAGGAGAGAGAAGAGAGATAAATTAAAATAAAGCTGAACGAAATGAGATAAGCGTGTGGAGAAGTAAGCATTGAGGGAGGAGAAGGAGGGAGAGGATAAGAGATAAAATAAAGAAGTGAGAAAGAAGAAGAACGAGGAGGAGAGAATAAATGAAATAGGCTTAGTAAGAAAAAGATAACTAAAGGAACAAAGCAGGAGAGCAAAGACAATAGAGGAGATGAGAGAAGAATAGTAGAAAATCGAAGAGGAGAGAGGAGAAAGTTCGAGTAGGATATTTGGAAAGGTAGAGTAGTAGTGAAGAAGAACCCAAATAGGAGAGAGTCTAGGAGGAGGAAGAGGATTATGGAAAATAGATCAGGAGAAATATGCAATAAATGGGACTACAGTGCTTAAAACTGAAGTATTCTAATGCAAACGGGGAAGAATTCAAGCATCCGTGATATTAAGCATCCATTTTAAAGTTACATTTAGAGTAAAACTCTAGGTTAGGTTAGGTGAGCTTGATCGATTGAAAAGTTCTCACATATACCAAATACTGGTCCTTAGTGTTGCTAAGAGGTGTAATCTTACAGACAGATCTTATTCATAATCCAAATTTTGGCGAGCTCTACAAAATTGCTAGTCCTTTGGTCCACAATATACTTTAGTGAGGAGTAAAATGCATGTATAAGTGTTAGTGTTGAGCAGATAAAGCCAAAAGTATATAAACTTTGCACTTTCGTTGTGAAACAATAAATTTGAAAGCCCGAAAAAGCCCTTAGTAGGGAGGATAAATTTGACCGTCAAGGTTCTATACCAGAGTCCAGCAATTGAGAGAGAAAGCATGCGCAGAGCTTTCATAAAGTGTTTTTGTTTTCTATTTTATAGAGGAGACCAGAATTAAAACACTTCCTGACCTACGGTCCCGTGGGAAAAGCTTTTTTTGTACGAACGCTCAGAGAGTCCAAGCTCTGTTCATCATTTCTTTATGCTACCGACGACCAAAGAGAACTTTTATTCCCTTCATACCTGAATAAAATCTATAGAGAGCTTTAAAAAGTATCTTCCGCTTATTATGTTTTGTCCGTTACTGCTCTATACCAGTGTTGGCCAGAATTAGTTTTTTTTTTCTGCATATCAGTGGCGGTCAGAGAGAGCTTTTACTCCATGCACGCTCATATAAAATCTACGGAAAGCTTTTCGCGGGGGTTAAGTTTTGTTCATTACTGGTGTATATAAAGCGGTGATGGGCATCGCTCTGCCCGCAGGCAAAGCTCTTTTAAGCTTTCCATAAATTTAGTAAAGGTACGTGTATAGTAAAAGCTCTCTATTCCCATCGCTGATATAAGTTAAAAACCGATCCCGCGGGAAAACATTTTTATAGCTTTCTATATATTTAGTATGAACGCGCATAGAGTAAAAGCTCTATCTGATCGTTGTTGATATAAATTGTACAAAGGCTTGAAAAAGCTTGCCTCGAGGGAATATGTAAATATGTAGTGGCCGATTAGGCTATACACCTTTTTGTAATGATATTTTTGAAAACATAATGCTGGATTTCCACTAGGCATTACTTAAATGGCAAAAAAGACAAATGACAAAGTTGGGCATTAAAAAATAGTGTTGTCATTACGTTAAAAAAATAGTCATTAAGTTCATTTCTACATGACATATTATAGATGCCTCCAATTTTTTGTCATTTCAAGAAGCTCGGCATAACTTTGCGCTCAGGGGGAATTAAAAATTAATTATATATATATATGTATGTACAGCGACTCAAATAAGTGTTCACATACTGTTTGTTTTTTAATATTCTAAATGTTTTTCAAGCTAAAATTGTTTTGTTCTTTTTTTAATATCGTTCAAGCTCTAACCAAAATTATATACATAAATCAATGTGGCTGTTTCAAACTTTATATAAAATTTAGAAAAAACCAAAAAAATGTTGAACTTTTTTGTCTGAATTTTTGGCTATTTTTGGGTCCCATAAAGTTGGGTTTTAATTTTTTTTTGCTGGCGGCTTTTGTGTTTTTTATATAAAGAGTGAAGTTAAAAAAAAACTGCCATTATTAACCGCCTTCACAAAAAGGAGAAAGGTTATCAATTCGGCGGAATTTTTTTTTTATGTATCTTACCGCATAACTTTAGACCACGTCAACCGATTTCTAAAATTCTTTTTTGAAGGAAAGGTGTTACCTCACAGGTATAAATTTGGTTTAAATCCGATCATCGGGCCATGAAGAAATTAACGATAGTCTTAAATTTTTATATGAGAATTGAAGTTGGTTTTGTTTTTTGTTTAAAAATTACTTTTTTTTTTAATTTTTCTGCGAACGGGTTTACGCAAATTATATCAAAGGAAATTTAGTTTTGTATAAAAAAGTGGAAACAAGTTATTAAAAATCGTTGCGATTTTTTAGCCGCTTAACGCTTGCATTTTATTCTACGAAAACTTTATGTGCTATAAAACTACATACCCAAAAAGGCTCTTAAGGAAGACTCAGATTAAAAAGCTCGAAATTTAGATGCATTTTTTTAGTTTTTCAAGGTTTTGTTAAAGTTTGAAACTTTGATTTATTTTTAAAAGAAAAAAAAGTTCTCTTGCGAAATATTGTGAATATTTAAAAAAGATCTGAACACTAATTTGAGCCACTGTATGTATGTATGGAGCGATTTTTTCATATAGAAACGAAAATTTAGTTTGGGTTTTGAATTAGGAGCTTGCATTTTTCGAAAATTTATTTAATCGTATATTTAAAATAAATTTTAAAAAAAGATTTGTTAAAAATTATCGTTTTTTTTTCACAAAAAAACTCAGTTTTATGTATTTTTCGAGAGTATATTTTCGAATACAAGCGCGTTCATCCTGCACTACTATTTATTATGCGTAGTGTTATTATAATATGAATTTTTGATAAAAAAAATTTATTCAAAGTATTTTTTAAAATCGTTAAAAAAATCAGTTATATTTTTTATTATAATTTCGTTCATCCTGCAGACCACTTTTATTCATTATGCGTAGTGTTATTGTAATTTGAATTCTTGATTGAATACAATCATATATCTATAACGTTAAGTAATTGATTTAAATCTCTATTTTCTCTATTTTTATGTTCATTATTTGAAATTAACATATTAAAATAAAAAATTAATTGATATCATTGCCTGCCTGCTGGTTGATTGGTGCTTGCATTTCATAAACGTAATAATACTCGTGTACTGAAAACAACAACTCGTATATCGTATATACATATATGTTCTACGTGCTGCTACTCGTTATTTAAATACATAAACGTATATTATATTATTATCTAATTTAAACTAATTGACAACAACAACAACCCATACCCAATAAAATACGCTAAAATTAATGGTCCTACAATCCTACTTGGAATACCAAATAATTATATTAAATATTTAAATTTTTGTTTTTATTTTCGTTCAACCATCACCAACAACAACAATCACAATCAACCTGTATCACCGTTAATTAAATCAACATTAAATTTATTATAATAAAAACAAAAAAAAAACATACCTACCACAAACTGCATGCGACTGTCCCTCTGACTCCCAAACCCACGAATATTTGCGCTCGCGTTTCGCCTCTCATCTTGCTCATAAATTGATATACAAAATTGGAATTTGTTGCTATGATTTGAAATGCTTATGATTTTTACCTAAATGGCTGCCTATATTTGGATTTTAATTGTTATTTGATTTTGGAAAACTATCATATGTATGGATAAATACTTCGATATTGCAATATTTAATGCATAAAAAAAACACAAAAACAAAAATAAAACAAAAATCGAATTCAAATTGAAGGGCGCGAAGGTTTTATTTAAAACACAACGCTCATTTTCGGTGCCGACCACCAAAGAACCGAATAATTCGAGCGCTATCGAAGAACGTCAGGTATTGTCTATTGACTTTTCTTCTTCTTTTTTTCTACTGCTTATTCTTACTACTAGTTCTAATGCTACTATTTTACATAGCGTTTTCGAAGACCTGCTCTTCTAGCTTTATTTTTAGTTTAATATAACTTTTTTTTTATTTTCTTATCTGTTTGTATGTTTTAGAAATGTTGGTGTATGTTTGTGTGAAGGCTAATTAAAAGTAAGCACACTGCACTTTCTGCACAGCACTTGACACTTTTAAAGATGTTTTACACCAAAGCACACAAGCGATTGATACAAATTTCTAAAAAGATGTTAGATTTTTTCCAACAACATAAGCACTCATGTCGAATTTTCGCTAGGCATTGCAATGACACAAAATGTATCTTAAGTGGACACCCCAGGTTCGATTCCTGGTCGGCCTCCATAGAAAAAGTTTTTTCTCAACTTTGTCATTCAACTTTGTGTCATTTCAATTCTGAGTGGAAATTCGGTATTAAAAATATATTTTGCACCCACAATAATTGTATTTAAATGTTTGAGAAATTTTATTGAAATCAGTTTGACTTTTAACAAATACACATTTAATTTATAATTAGAAAGGTTTTTAAAAATTTAAATTTATTTGATTGAAGAGTTACTTAGTCAATGAATTTTTTAACGCTTAACTAACTGCGCACGCCAGCGCCGGCTCCAACCGAACTTCATTTCAGTTAGGTGTAACTCTTGCAAAGGATGGAGCCACCTAGGTACCTGTTCTGACCTTAAAGCACATAGGAAGTGGCCCACGTTTCTCCAGCCATACAGCACCACCTGTTCCCACCGCCTACAGCTCTCACTACCGACGATACAAGCATGCATCCAAGAAGCTCCTTCTAGGCTCCATAGAACTCACCCCGATCTTGGTTTCTCGCACTGTCAGCTTCGTGTGCCAGAACAGAATATATCAGAATGTAAAATTATTCAAATGCAATTTCTGCCTTAGTTGTTTTCCACTTTCGTTTTCACACTAGAATGTCAAGCTAAGGTGGGCATCGGTAAGGCAAAAGCTTCCAAATCTATTGGTCCCAACAGAATATGCAAGCTGATGCTGAAAAAATTTCGTCCAACGAGTATAAATTACCTCAATAAGGTCTTTAATCGGAATATAGCCATCCTCGTCATTCCTGACTTATGGAGATTTGGTCTCAGATAACTCGTGGTTTTAACCGAAACTGCGAGGAAACTACCCGAGTATCATTCGATTTTTCGAAAGATTTCGACATTACCCTCTCTCTCCCAGCGAGGCTTAAACGGTGTGTGGCGAGTTATCTGAGTGATCCACAGTCGCCCGTACTATTATAAATATGAACTCGAAGCTTCTCCCCACTACTACTTAGCTTATACATCTCGAATCTTCCTCAGACCAGAGAGAGAGAGAATTACACTGATCTTATGCACTGCCGACTGCTCAGCATTGGCGTCCAGCAAAGGCATTGATGACCTGTGCCTAAAAGTAAACCGTTATCTCTCTGCTCATCTCCGCTTCTTCACTACATGAAACCGTACGCTTTTGCCTATGAAATCAACTGCGGACTTTTCACCACCTGGGCGAATAAGATCAAGATGAAATTAGGCGTCCATATCAACGGCATACCCACCGCCGCAGCAAGGTCCCTAAATCGCTCACCGGCAGGAAAAGCAAGGAAACGTTGTTGGAAACATATAAGGCACTTGGCCGGCTGGTTCGAAATTATGCTTCGAGAGTTTGGCAAGTTTATAAGCTAGGAATACGGCAGTGTACTGAGCTATGTAGCATCCAAAAAGACACTTGCTGGAAGTAAAGCAGCCTCCTAGGCACGTCACAAGGCTTCTTTACGAACTTACGGTCGATATGCAGATCTAAAGAACTCAACCACTGGATTCGTTCGTCCGTTGTGGTACCGTTTTGTCATGTAGTTGATTCCAATGGCATATAAAGTATTCGGCGTTCTTGAGTCCCTCTCGTTTTCCCTACAGTTGCCTACAGTTGCCTACAGTAGTCGTTCAATAGAAATCCCACTCTTTCCTCATTGAGAAATAGTCACCGAGATTACCTAAGACAGAGGCATGCCAAGCGAGGAAGGAAAGAACCGCTACTACTGGATGCTAGCGGTAATCCCGCATTGTAGGAGGTATTTAGGACTGAAAGCGATCCACCTCCTTATGTAAATTCGTCTACTGCGCAGATCAGGATTTTTATCAATCGACCATAGCTCAGCTTCCTTCTTGGATGTAAGCTCCACTTGAAGCACGCTACAATGATCAAGCATACGAAGCTTAATTTTTGTGAGTGTTTCCGCAAATAGACCCCGCTTATGGCTATTTGATTTACCCTGAAGCAAAGGGCTATAAAGAAAAAATATACAAAACATCGAAAATTAAAAATAATTTACAGAACTTTGAAATTAAAAAAACCTAAAAGCAAAAAGTTATAAAAAATTTGGCTAATTTTTTTTTACAAAATGGAGGTATATTATACTGATCTTAAAAAAATCCTGAAATTTTCGAGAAGGTGGTTTTTAAAGATATAAATTTCGAAACAAAAAATTGTTTAATGTAAATTTATTTTTAATCTAGAGTTGAAAATAAATTTGTTTTCATAAAAGTTCAACAAATCGAATCTTTAAAGATCAGTTAGAGGTATTGTATAAAAAAAGAATTTGCAAAAAGTTTATATATGTAAGTTTCTTTTACAATTTTTTTAAATTTAGAATTCTGTAATTTTTTTTATTAACGTTTTTTATAAATATATATTTTTTCTATAGCCCCAAATATATATATATTATATAGTTTTTGAGATGTACAAAAATTAAATTTGCAAAATCCGGGGGTTTTTGAAATTTTGCGCTTTGGAAAAAATTTGTATCTCTTTTTTTCTTTTGTAGAACTGTTTTATATAATTAAAAGAAAACTTCTGACCAAAAATTCATCCAAATCGATAGTTGTCGATTCTCGCCATTGGTCAATTTGACATGGATTGATCCATATATATTTTTTACTTTTAGTTTATTTTATGTTTTTAATAAAAAATAAAGCAAACAAAGTAGATTAATTTTGAAGTAACTGTGTAATGTTGTGGTATGTCTTTTGTTTAGTTCTTTCCGTATCACTTTTATTTTATTTTTTTATTTGCTCGACTAGCGCGTTTGCACCACTGCTTTCCTCTAATGCTTAAGTGTTTCTAACCTCAACAATTTTTTAAACAATTTTTAGCTTTTATCCACTCATGTAAATACAATATATCCAATACTTAACAATATCAACAACAAATTTTTTTCTACTCCACAGGAGCGCGGCTCGCGTTCATCTGTCTCAAATGAGTCGAATGTGCTGCTAGATCCTGAAGTGCTCTCCGATTTGTCCACCCAGGCATTGGTGTTGACCGTTTTGGCCACATTGGTGAAATATTCAACGGATGAGAACGAGACGCGCGTGCTCTATCAGTACCTAGCCGAGGGTTCGGTGGTTTTCCCCAAGGTTTTTCCAGTTATGTAAGTTGCATACCACTTACAAAATAAAATAAAATATTTTATGTAATTTATTTTTTTCTGATAATATTTGCATTCGAACAGTCATTCTCTGCTGGATCAGAAGATCAATAATATACTCTCTGTCTCACATGATCAAGTCGTTTTGAATTCAGTACAAAGTATCATACAAAATATGCTGGCCAGCGAGGACCCCTCACAGCAGCAGTTACATTTTCTGCAAAGTTGCGGTTTTGGTGGACTCTGGCGTTTCGCCGGACCCTTTACAAAGGTAGGTGTGCTTATTTGTTTTTTTTTTTTTTTATAATTAACATAACTTGTTGTGCTATTCTTCAGTACAACATGATGGGCGAATCATCTGAGTTATTCGTTAACTGCTTGGAGGCTATGGTAGAGACATGTCTGCCGGGTGATGATGCAGTACCGGTGCCACCATCTCCACGTCCATACAATTTAAGTTCGAGCCTGAGCAGTCTGACTTTGGGCTCACCAACAGATAAAGGTAAGCTATGCGGCTTCATTGTTTGAGTTGAAATTTTGGAAATAGCCAGTAACATGACACACATTTACTATCTTATGTCATTTTGCTATTTACTTCGTTGCATTTCTTAGTTGAGTTCTGTTGGAAATTAACGCCGTAGATATTTCGTATCCAGTCTGTGCGTGCGAACTCGTAATTTTAAAGCTTTTATCTAGCCAAATTTGTATTTGTTTTCTAATCATCATGTATTGAGTGGCATCTAGTTAAGAGTTATGGCACTTTTGAAGCGCCCAAAAAGGAGGCTCACATACATACAGCACCAACATAGAATACTTATAGGAGTACATACCAACAAAATTAAACATCAACACGCAAATCGGCTAAAAGCTATGAGAACATACAAATGAGGCAATCAACTTAACAAAATCAAACACGCAATTTACACAGCTTCCGCTTCTAATACACACCACAGTGCCGCTGTTGTTCGCTCGTTTAGTAATGTACATTTACTATACACATTCTCATATACATACATATATATAAAATACACACCCTTGTAAAATTTTCCGTAAAGCACCTAATAATTCACTTCTCCAAAACCTGCTTTATATTGCCCTGCAAACCATTTTTTCAGAGTATTCTGCATTGTAAAGAAATTTTAAAGAATTCGTTAAGATTTAATTCGATTTTTTGCCGAATTTTTTAAAATGAAATAAATTACCCACACTTCCATTCTTTTACGAAATTTCGGAAGAAAATCTGTGAAGCAACGAAAATAATGGTGCTATGTGAAGAATATCTTTCAGAATTTTTCCAGAATTTTCTTTATTTTTCATACAGAAATTTCTTTACGAGTTCGTGTCAACCACTTCATATAATTTTCTTTGAAAATTCGGAAAAATATCGTTAGAGAAATGAGATACTCTTAACGATTTCCTTAAGATTTCGGGAACTTTGGTTTGCAGGGTTGTTTACTTATAATTTTCAAATACATATACTACTTTTCCTGCATCGCACGTGTATTCCAAGTGCCACTAATATCTCAGCTTGTTGAACCAAAAATAAAACTACTGAAACTTCTCAAGCAGTTTTCGTCGTCATTAGAACTATTCGAAAATAAAATAAACATTCCACATGTTGTACATGGAATCACACAGATTAATATGTGTCAATTCATGTCAAATCGAGCAATGGTTGAAATCGACAAATTTTTGATTTCTATGAATTTCGGTCACAACTCTTCTTTTATCATATAAAAAAAATTCTGCCATTGAAAAAAACTAAACTTCTTTTCGAAGGTGATGCAAAATTTTAAATTTCACAATTTTCTTAATTTTGCCAGCTTATTTTTTGAATATCTCAGAACTATTATAGTCAAATAGTTCTGGCCGCATAAACAAAATCAAAAAAATTTTACCACATTTTTAAATTGAAAAATTGTAAAAGCAAAACTTGTAAACATTCGACCACAATTTTTTTTCATACAATATCTACCTCCAATAGATCTTCAAAGATGCGAAAATTTTAAACGTGTTTTTTTTTTAGATTATATTATTTATTTATTTTTTTTGAGCTCAAGGCTGGATTGAAATAATGTTTTTGTTGCTTTTAATTCGTCTACATTTCGATTCCAGTCTGAAGTTATGGTGTTTTTTTAAGTCTAAGTCTAAGTAAATTTATGTTAAACCATTTTATAAAATTTATTTTTAATTTGTACCAAATTTCCACAAGGCATTGATAAAAAAATGTGTACTATTTACAAAATGCCACGTGGAAATGAATTTAATGTCCAACTTTGTCATTAAAATTAGTGTCATTGAATGCTCAGTGGAAATCCGGCATTAGAGTTTGCAAAAATTTTTTTTTCAAAGTTAAAAATTCATATCTTTAAAAAAACAGCTTCTTGAATATTTCGTAATCATTTCAGATCAGTTAGAGGTATTATATAAAAAAAAATCAACCAATATTTCATATAAATTTTTGCTTTACAATTATTTCAATTTCAAAATTCGGTAATTTTTTATTTAATTATGTTTTTTATTTAGCCGCAAATGTCATATTTAACACGAGACCAAAACCATTCAGAAAATAAACTTGCAAATTACGGAGTTTTGTAAAATTTTGCACTTTTGAATCTTTTTTTTTCCTTTTGCAAAACTTTTTTATGTGATAAAAGGTAAGTGCTGGCCGAAATTCATCCAAAACAAAAATTTTCGATTCTTGGGCGGTTTGCACAATGTGCCACTTTTTCTAAAGACGAAATATTACTCTCTCCTTAAACGCGGTCTATCTTGTTCTAACTCCAAAGTAGGTTTGATTGCTACAGACCAAGGGCTGAAAAAACCCCAAGTCGCAAGCAATAGCTGCTGTTGGATAATCCTTTTCCTCAAAAAGTTGATGATCGACAATAAACCACCTTAAAACCAATCCTTCATTCCAACACTTTTCCTATATCGTTTCATCTTGCATGCTTTGCGCATTTTAATTTTCGCAAAATTATCCTTTCCTGACATAATAATTTGGATAAATTTTAAACAAAACGTTTTAAATTGCATACCCTTAATTGTACATACTTACATATGTATCTATTCATAAAATTTCATATTTAGAAAATGAAAAAAAAAATAAAATTAGTTGCAAATTCTTATGAAACTTTTCCCTTTTCCCGTTTTGTATATTTTCTTCCAAAAAAAAAAAAACAACGTACGTAGCTTTCTCATCGGAATCATTAGATCATGATAATTTCGGCGGCAGTGTTAGCTCCCTGCGCCGCGCCTCATGCAGCAAAGCACGCGCCAAACATCGAATTACCGATAGCCCATCACATTAGTTATTGTTATTGTAGCAGCACCATTTAAATGCAGAAAAGCAGAAAACAAAAAACAAAAAAAATTTACTAAAAGCAACAACATAAATATATAAACAATATATCCACTTAAATGCCATGCACTTAAAAGTATTTACATAACTAAATTAATTGAACAATTTTATTAAATAGCGCTTAGATACAAAAAAAAAAATTAAAACAATTTACAATTTAATAACATTAAGAAATTTGGTAGTAAATAATGGTAGCACTTAATTTGCTTTAAAATTATGGAAAGCTTGCTTAATTTAATTTTTTTTTTATGCGTATTATGTATGTAAAATGTAGTGGTTTTATCAGTTGTATAGCTACTAACAAACACACAAAAATAGAAATTTTCACTCCCAAATACACACAAACATGGCTTGCATTCATTTTGCAATTGAAAAGTTCAAATTATTGGTGTAAATGTAATTACATACATATATATATTTGTGGCATAAATTATTCACATACAGCTAAATAATTTTAAGTAAACACATACATATATATGTATAAACCAGAATCTTGGCTGTTATTTGTAAACACGAAGCGGGATATATATGTATGTATTTATAAATGAGTAATTTTTCCAAAACGCGAAAAATATCCACAAAGTAAAATATGACTTCTGCAGTTTAAAAGCTTTTTTCATCATTAACTTCAATACCAATGTGTGTATGTATACTAGAGTGCATCACTCCACATACAAAAAAATGGTACTGTTTCTCCAGCGGAATAAAGTTATTATATTCTGAGACTTTAACCAAAATGTTTCATTAAAATATTAAGATTTACGCTAGCTGAACCCTTTAAAAATAACTCCAAAAACCGAGCTTTTTTTTATAAAAAAATAAGTATATATTTAGATTTTTTTCTAAATAATCACGTCAGATGATAGTGGAGTCTAGACTTAAAAGATCTGCAAACAAATTTGAAAAATTTGAGAAATTTTATCGACCGAATCAAAATATTTTTCTAATCGGTCTAGTTCAGGTAAATCTTACTATTTTTCCAAAATATTTTTGCCACAAGTCTTAAAATATAATAAATTTTATAAATCCGGCGAAAGCCCGGAATTTTTTTGTTTGTTGGTGATGCACTCTAATGCACATATGTACATATGTTGGTTGATTGGTTGTAGCGCCTCCGAAGTTGCCACTCAGAATTCAATTAGCGTTCAATAGCGCCATTTTGCTGCACTTCTCATGGACTTTTTTTATTCTAATACCGTAGCCTTCCTGTCAAACACTTTTGCAGTTTACGCGGACCACTTTGAAACGCTTATGAATGTGTGCATAAATACGCTAACTGCTTCATTATGTATCTCTCGAAAGCGCTGCGGCATATTTCGTTGTATGAAAGTCCTATTTTCTGAGCACAGAGAAAAACTAAAAACTCAGTTTTCAGAATTCAAAGTGACTTTGATTGATGTTCATTCGCAAGTGGATTACAAAACCTGCTTGACAACGAGGCGTTTAACCAACCCCTTCAATTTCGTTATATCGAGGCTTCACTTTATAACAGAAGAATTTCCCTGCAATTTGCAGAGATTTCTAAGCTTGGGACTTCCATGATTTTCTGAGTGTTTAGGGTTTTTGGGTAGGATTTGGTAAACAAATTGAACTCTTAAGCTTGTATATATACATAAAATAGAGAGAGAAAAAAATAAACATTATTTTAAAAATTATGTATTATAAATGTGCCAAATTGTGACAAAATGTTTACTTCGAAAGAAAATTAATTTGAAAACCCAAAACAAAAAATATGTATTATAAATTTGTAAAAAAAAAACAAGAAATTTAAAACAAAACCAGTAACAGAAATATGTATAAATGTATCTAGGTACGAAATAAGTACAGACCCACTAAAATATTTAACTCCTTACAAGCCGAAATGTTCCTAATTAATCTAAAAGTTTTCACAAAAATAATGCAATACTTTAAAAAAAAAACTTTAAAAGCACTGAACACTATGAAATAGTTTTGTTTGCTGGTGATGCGTGCACATATGTATATTCAACAGAGAGCAAGGAAGAAAAAGCAACTTTTTGCGCAGGAGCGCCTTCCATTTTCGAAACAATAGCAAGTTTGGTAAGCGGCAGCCACAAAAAAAAAAACGAGACCAAAGTTATTTAATTGCTAAATGTTGTTTCAGTACCTCTTTGTACTAATTAAAAAACTTACAAGGTGTTTATACATAAGTCTCTGCGCCTAAATATATACCTCCTTTTTTAATGTTAGACTGCTAAACATACACTTATTCCTAGTATATACACAGAAACTCCTTCTGGCCTTCATACCAACATATAACACCGTCATGAAAATTTTAATTTTTTTTTAAATTCTTTCGCCATTTTGAATTTGTTAAACCGATTTCAGTAAATTTCATAAAAATCTTAGAATATTTAAACAATCCATCCGCCATATTGGTTTCGCGATTTTGAAATTTTGAAAACTGATTTCAGTTTTGTAATCAGCGACTCAAAGAACTTTTGGATATCAAATTTCACAAAATTCTATTAGAAATCCATCCGCCATATTGGTTTTTGAAAATCGATTTTAAAGAACTTTTCTATATCAAATTTCATAAAATTTTAAAGATTAAAGAAAAACCATCTGCCACGGCAAAATACCGGTACTTTTAATTTGTCTCTAATTCCTGAAATTTTTTTCATTGCTGCAAAAAAGTTGAATTTTTTTGGACGGTGTTATGACGTTCTTCTCTGTTTGAAAATTTTCAAAACCAAAAACTTTCTACTTTACATAAGATTCTTTATGATTAAAACACTCATTTTCTTTGTACTTAGTGTTGCATGCTGTGTGTTTTTTTTTTTAAATAAAAGCATGTATGATATTTTAGATAATTCCTAACTGTCTCTCGTTGTCGTGATGGATTATAATTCCGTTTCTGGATGATCGACTCGTTCACTCGAAGGATATTTTTAACGGGACGTTGTTATGGGGCTGGCATGTATGACTATTACATTCAGTGGTTTATGCCACAAGAAGTGTCCAGTCAACTGTCCCACAAGTTGTCTGCAGTTCCATCTGCCCAATGAAAGCCAACATCTAGCAATAGCCTCTGAGGTGGAGGGCAACATGAGTTTTGCCCACCTGCAGACCCTCGAAGCCTCCCAGTCATTAATAATAATAATAGATTGGCGCTTACACATACATATGTAAGTGTTTGGGCCGAGCTTCTCCTCCGATTTGTAGCGTGCGCCTTGATGTTATCACACAGAGAGGAGGGACCTACAGTTTTACGCCGACTCCGAACGGCGACTGTATTTTTATGAGAAGCTGTCATTGCTGAGCGAAATTATTCACCCAGTCTCTGACAGTGACTTCAATGGGCGGAGGTTTAAGTTCTATAACTGGCTGCGGACCGAGGGGTACTTGGCTCGATCCCTCTCTGACCAACATATTTTAGTCATGACTTGCTTTACCAAACTAGTTTGGCAGTAGTTAGAGGATTGGCTTGAGTTCAGATTGGCACTGACTGCAGGCACGTAAACTCTTACCTATCCAAATATTTCCATAACGTAGTCCATGGCCTTGACGATTGCAAATACCGAGATATGTTCCTCAAGAGAGAAGTGAAGATTGTCGCCGTTACTTTCAATATAGACTCCAGGTCTTGACCCTGTGCCTTACTCTACACTGTATCATACTAGCACCCATATATTTAAAGTTTGCAGATGGACTTATGGGCAGATTTTTCCCGCCTGATAGGCAATTTTAAGCTGTCAAAACATGCAATAGCATATTTTAAGCAATCTTCACTACCAACAGTTTTGGCAACAAACCATTTTTATCTTGAGACTGTGGTGCTCACATTCTCTCCCTTTTCTGCCGAGGTGGTGGAAATTACTATCTAAAAGACTGAACGAGCCTGACCCCTTGTCAACGTGAAGGAACCATCAGGCCTCTTGAGTGAACCCAGCTTAGCGGTTTGGTCTTTTTTAAGGAATTTTAACAGCCTAGCTGTTTGACTCAAGTCCACCACTCAATACTCTTACAAAGCCCTTTTCGAAGAACGAATAAGCTTCTTGTACTCCATCTAAGTTCATCGGTAGGACATCTCAGCATTTGTTTTGAGGGTCCGGTTTAAAATTTTCCTTGAATAACTCCTCAACTTTTAAACCTCTTATTACATCAAGGGACAAAAGTGCGGCTAAGAAGTGGACGAGGCGGACAAGACTTATGCAAGGTGACACGAAGAGCAGCCGTTACATTAACCACCGCCGCGTGGATCGAACTCTAGCGTAGGTGGCACAGTAAGCGGCTTCTTCAGCTGCTTCCTAAAACACTGCCAATCTGTTTTTAACATGTTTTTGCATAATATTTGAATATTTTTATTATTACATGTATTAGGGTGTCTCACAAAAAAAAAAGAGTTGCAGATTTTCCAACGGAATTTTTAAATTTATTTTGTTTTAAAAGTTTCGCCAAAATATTTCGAAAAAATATATAGATTTACGTGCGCTAGACCGATATGAAAATACTTCCAAATTAGAGATGGGCACGGGACTAAATATTCAATCCCGATCCCGACCATCCCGAAACACAATTTTTAAGTCCCGACGTTTTTCAGGATTGTACGCAGGTCAGGTGGGTCACGAAATCTATCACTAATAAAATTCACGCCTTTCAAATTAATTTAAAATAATGAAAACAAATTATGAAAGATCTGTCATCTTCCGAGTATTTTGTTTTGCTTTTCTGTTCGCTTTTATCTCAATAAAACATAAAAAGTGAATATTTCATACAACATTTTTAAAGAAGATTTTCTGTGATTGCGGAGGTTGCGATTTTATCGGGGGTGGCGGGAAAGCAGTTGGTCCCGTCCTGCCTGCAAAATTTTTACAGACCTTCCTGATACCGCCCACCTCTACTTCAAATATCTCATTATTTTGATTCCGTTAATAAAAGTCTTTAACAAGTTTGGTGCAGACCTTTTAAGCTTAAACACGTCTATCACCTGAGGTGATAAAAAAATATATATTAAAATTTATTAAAAAAAAACTAATTTTATTAAAAAAAAATCGATTTTCGGAGGAATTTTCCAATGGATCCAGCTCACGTAAATCTTAATATTTTTCCGGATTATTTTGGCGGAGGTTTTAAAATATAATAAATTTTATAATCCCGCTGGGAACACAGTCCCGCTTTTTTTTTGATGGGATAGCGGTGCACCCTAATGCGCAAACAAACCATCCCAGCAAACATTAAGGTAGGTACTTTGTGTAGCTGCCATGTTAGGGTCTCAACAAAGTAATGCCCAAGCGTTAATATCCATGCGTGGTAGTGAAAAATCAAACCATTTTACATTTTTTTACGATGGATTGAAGTTTTCAGACCACGTTTTTTCACAAATCCATCATCTTACATATAATTTTACGTATAAATCAAATTCAAACATATGTATGTTTTTGTCTTCAGAGATATGTAGTAAACTTTAGCGGGCAGTTTTTTCTAGAACACTTTAACCCCTTAGCTCCTAACTTAATTGGCTTTTGAACCTTATGTTGAAAAAGTATTTTGAAAAAGTTCCGTGTAGGTCCATTAAAAAAATCCAGTAAGAGTGTTAAATGCTCTACAAAAATATTGTATTAAGCAGGGAATTTTACTGGGGCTTAGCAAAATGTGTGAAGCGGCAACTTGCAAGACCAACGGGATCTAAAGTACTAAATGTATACACATATGCATGTAGTATATGTTGGTTTTATAAAATGCTTATATGTGTGTATTTGAGCTCCATTTCTCCAACTATATAATGTGTCATCAAACTATTTTATGTACTATCCTCTATTAAGGTTTGCGTTTTATCGAATAAGCAATTTAATCAAACTTTTTTCCACCTCGTTACAGCAGCATGAATAACAACTAGCCAACGTCAACGCGGCAGACGTACAACACTTTTTGAACGGGTATTTCGTTTTCTAAATTTTTTCAAAAAATGTTTTTAAACCAAGAAGAGATAAATGGCGAAAAATTGGAAAATGACTTCTTAAAACTTTCGAAGCAAGCAAGGTGAAAAGAAAAGCAGTAAGTCGAACGGAAAAGGCTAAATGCTAAGTGAAATGAATGTGAAGACGAATACTGAAAGTAGAGGTATGTTATTATAAATGTAATGAGGAGCGATGTGAAGCGCTACGCAGGCGCGCCATGAATGTGCCAAGCAGTCGAAACAGACACACATGTATGTATGTATGTATGTATGTACATATGTAGTTGTACACAAATGTGTGCATGATTGATAACAAATTAAATGTAAGTGCGAAGGATATGCCTGTATATGAGTATGTATCTATGTATGTAGTAGGCGTAAGGATAAAAGGACACCAGCAAACAAAGAAACTGAACAACCAACCACCAGCATCGAATTTAGCTGTAATATCACAACAAAAGTAAAAGTAAAAGTAAAAGTAAAAACAAAATAAAAGTAAAACAAAGCAAGTTAAAAAATAAAAACAAATACGAAGCCACAACTAAATTAATTTTGAAACCAAGTATGTATTATTTTTACTTGTATCTATGTACGTGTTGGGTAAACACAAAAAAAAAAAACAAGCAAAAGTAACAAAAATATGTGTATATTAGCGCAAGTTGTGCGTTCGTATATTGCGTGTATGTTTGTAAAATTGTTATGTGTGTATGTTTGTGCGTTTTTTTTTGCTTAGTATGCGTTTAATTTTTGCATTATTGTTCATGCATTTTTTTTTAAATCTTTTCTTTTTGTTATTTAACACTTAAGCTTGCAAAGTTACTATCAAATGTGAAAAAAGTTACAAATGTAAGTTACTAACACACACTAACGAAATCTTAAGCACCTTTAGTTATTTAAAAAAAAAAAATCAAGCGAATACAATTTTCCAATTGGAAGTCGGTTTTGTGAGTTGTGGGATTCTGAGATTTTTTTTCAAATTCAAAAGTTTAAGTTTGTCTTTATAACCAAGATCAGTTACATATATCTAGGGATGCAATATCGGTCATAAAATCATCGATAATGGAGATATAAGCAACAAAAAAATATCAGCTGATCGAAATATCGATACCTTATGAGTTTAAAATCAATGTTGGAGAATTTTATTTTAGTTATGTCTAGGGGTGCAATATCGGTCATAAAATTATCGATAACGGTCATATCGATTTTACCAACAAAAAATATCGGCTGATCGATATATACATATATAAAGCATGAATATCGGTTCAAAATCAATGTTGAGAAAATTTATTTAAATGCAATTTGCTATATGTATGCTATGTATGTACGTATGTATATACATATGCATTAAGATAGTCCGGATTTTTTAATTGATTTAACATTTAAATGTGCCGCCTGAGCATTTTAGTTAGTTTCCCATGTATTTTATATGAAGGAAATGCATTTTTCCGTAGAATTCCCATACAATTATCGTTGAAATTATATATTTTTTTATCAAATATAATATTTTTCTTCGAAAGTTTTCTAAAATAAAATTATGACGCTTATTGAAAAACAAAAAAAAAAAATACAAATCTGTCGAGCCGTTCGTGTGTGTTGCGATTACGAACACATAAAATCACTTATTTTTATCTTATCGATCATAAAAAAAGTTCTTAGTAAAATTTTAGAGTTAAATGTTCATCATAATTTTATTTTTTGAAAACCTCTGAAGGGAAATTTCCTCATTTGATAAACAAATACGTATTTTTAACGATTTTATAGCAGTTCCATTTAAAATACTCGCAAATGAAAACTTCAAAGCCCCGCCAGCAAAATTGAATATAAGCTGATTTTAAAGTAAAATGGATTTCTTGTGTATTTTTCGACCACCTTAATGGTACATGGATCGTCGAAATTGTGCGTGAATTCATAAGTTTCTGCAAATGCTCGTGAAGATGCATACTTATTTCGCACTTACATATGTACATACACTGGCGATCAAAAGTGAGTGCATGATAATTTTTGTTAAATATTTGCAATGTTTTTCAAGTTCAATTTTTATTTATTTTTTTCTTCAAAAATATGGTTGTTCAAGCTTTATAGTCCAATTACTCTTGACGTAACTTGACTTACGTAAGAAATCGTCAATGATTACTCAACATGTCCACTTAGCCAGAAGTGAAAATATTTAGTTTTTGTATTTTCCTTCTCAGCTAATGGTCACTGTGCCGCCTATAAGCCACATCAAAATATTTCTGTACGCATATAGTTTATTGACCAAAATCACACAAGTCAAACTTTCAAACTTTATGCTACAGAATTTGAAAATATTCAACAAAATACATTAAAATTGTGAACTTTTTAATCTGAATTTTTAGAAAAATTTTGAGTATGCAGTAACGTGGCTAAAGACATTCAAGTGCAAGTTTTAAGCGGTTAAAAATGTCGCGTTGATTTTTAAAGTTTTGTTTTTTTTTTCCTAGTTATGTATATCTAGAGAGACATTGAGAAATTTCTAAATCCCTAAATTTGCATTTGCTAAACCCTAAAAATCTTGTTTTTTCCGAAGTATTGTATAAGCGCTCCTGGGTTTTAGAAATCGAAAAAAGTCACTTACAGTTACACAAAAATTAACTCGTCCATGATCTGTGAAATGGCATCTCATTGGACTGTTCTACACTGATGCCATGGGAAATAGGAAACCCATAATAAGTGAACCCACGGACGTAAGCCAGTATATAAGTTTAACGTGCTTTGTTTGAAGATTTCTTTAAATAACAAATCTATCGAAATCTAGAAGTGAATCAGTCGTATGAAGCGCATCCCACTATGCTTACAAATGTCTCGAATCCGACGAAGTAGTTCTGTAAACACTTACCCCGCACTTTAATTTTATATATACATACCTATAACATTTGGCTATTTCTGGTATTTTTTTTTGTTAAAATACAGAAAAAAGTTTATTTATTTCAATAATGTTCAGTTTTACATGGAATAATAAGTGTTGAAGTGAAGAAATAAATTGTTCTTTTACTTAATATTGCCTCACTGGATTTTGTTACGCGGTTTTTTTAGAATTTTTAACGTGAAGTATCTTAATATACTTTTGTATGAAAGTAAAGAACTTTTTTATGTGGATTTTTTTTTATGCGGCTTTCTGAGGAACGCATGTGCCGCATAAAAAAAGACCTGAGTGTATTGGAAACCAAAAGATATCAATCAATATTTCGACTAAAGCGTCATCTAGCGGGCACATTATATTTATTATGCAGCTAATACATATCGCATGTCGGCCGCTGTGGTGTAGTGGTAAGCTGTGCGCGCTTCCACTCCACAATGCCTGGGTTCAAACCCTGGTCAAAGCAACATCGCAAAAATATAGAAAAAAAGGTTTTTTCTTAACAGCGGTCGTCCCTCGGCAGGCAATGGCAAACCTCCGAGTGTATTTCTGCCATGAAAAACAGCTTCTCATAAAAATACAATCGCCGTTCGGAGTCGGCGTAAAACTGTAGGTCCCTCCGCTTTGTGTGACAACATCAAGGCGCACGCCACAAATCGGAGGAGAAGCTTGGCCAAACACTAACATATGTGTAAGCGCCAATCTATTATTATTATTATAATACATATCGCATATTTCAAAGAAATCGATTCATAAATATGGGGTTTTCAAAATATCTCGACCCCGGCGACACGTAACGGGCAAATTTCGTACATAAATTATGAAAATTCAACAAACTTTAACATTTGCACCCAAAAATTTTAAACTTTTTATTCAGAATTTTTAGAAAAATTTTTATTTGAATCTTTTATATCCCTTTTAATAAAATGGACTTCTGGCCAAATCTTTGACGTGTATTGCGTTTGCCATCATGATTCTCACGAAATCTGAAACGACTTCCAATTGACGAATGAGTTTATTATTAACTCCACACATTCACGGCTATGGATGTATGCATGTATTTATTAACACATACACATTTAGAAAGAAAGTATTAAAAAAATTTAGCACAATTTGTATGGAAAATTTAAACTCGCACCTCTAATGCTAATACTAAACCTTCAGTTCGTGCAGCCTATATGTATGTATATATGTATACTTGTATTACCTACTTATGCTAATGACTACTATATACTAAAAACTTCTCTAGCTAAAATATAAGAAAATTTATTTACTTACTTTTTAAATCTCATCTTGGGCTTCTACTCGAATTCATTTACTCTCATATACATATGTATGTATGCACATTAGGGTGATGCTTAAAATATCAACATCTAAATTTTGTACGGGGCCTACTTTTAATTTGTTCTATGCACAAAAAAAGATATACCTATGTAAACGAAAATTAAAAAATTGCAAAATAATTTTGAGGTTTTGGGGGGGTAGAAATAATCTTGGTAAAATACCAAGAGACTCACGTACATATAGGGGAGACTTAGCATGAACTTCCTGAGCTCAAAACGCATTTTTTTTTCTTCCGGGGTTTTCGGGGTATGACAACTGACAAGTCCGATCAATACGAATCAGTACTTCGTTGGAAAGAATTAATGTGCACCGCTAACGACATACCATTTGTTTTTGTCACACCAAAACGGGCTGAGCTATAGCTGGTCAAAGTTAAATTTTTGTGATCAAAAATGTTTTAATTTTTTCATACCCTACAACCCTTTGAAATTTGCGTGGATGTCTTTATTTTGTACTTATGTATGAACAAAATAAGGAGGTGCCTCATAAAGAATTTAGGTTTTGATTTTTAAGGACCACCCTAATGCATATTAACAGCTTTTTATATTCATTACATAAAACGGTATTATTTATTACATACTTTTTTTTTATTATTATATTTTATAAGAATATTTTTGCTCTTTTTGGAGATATTATTATCCTCTTATGAGGATATTTTTAAATTATCCTTTTATAAGGATATTTTTAAATTATTAGGCCGATTCTGAGCAGAAACTCCCTGGTAGTTTTCTCTCTTTTCCCTTTCCAAAAATTCGTTGAAGACTTTTTATTTTAAATGGCGGAGTTGAGCTGTCAAAAAAGTGTCAAACAGCTCTTTCAAAGTTCGAATTTCCTCCTAACAAATTTTCGGGGAAAATGCTACTCCCTGAGATTAATTATTGGAGGATTTCTTTCTCAGGAGAAGCGAATTCTCCGGGACATCCTTACCCGGGATCCTTACGGACATTTTTCTTTCCGTTTACGTTGGCGGCCAATCAAGATAATATTTCCAATAATGAAAATCTTTCTTTTTATTTTGCAATAGTATTCTTAAAAATTTGTATTGATGTTTCAATACTTTTTGAAAACGAACTTATCAAATACGCTTTACTTTTTTTCTTCCAAAAATATTTAAGTGTCTTTTGGGAGTAGTTTTCAAGTATTTATTTTAATACAATAAAACCATATCAACATTACTGATTTTGTACTAACTTATACATGCACATATATAAATTCTATTCATTTGAAAAAAGGCTTTTTTTGCATTTATTTTTCACAAATAATTTTTGTATTTATGATGAATGTTTCTTCTATGTTTTATTAAAAACAATATTAATCAAAAAAAACTTTTTAATAAACGAAGGCAAGTGAGATAGTAATTATTAGACTTTTAGCATTGCAAATTTTCTTACATATATTTTATTTATTTATTTTTTTGCTTAAACAAACAATTTAGTGGTTTTAATTAGATATGCGAAAGGAAACATGTTTAAATGCTTGCTTTTACATAATTTTTTTTTACAACAACATATTGACAAAGTTAGAGAAGCGCAAAACTAAAGTACAGAATTCAAGTAATTCACCATAAAAAAAAAAAACAAAAAACTTAACATTAAAAATTTAAGTGAAACAACAAAAACACCAAAACATATTGTAAAAATTACAAGCGACTAACAAAGCAAAAAACAAAAAAAAAATAATAAGTAAGAAAAATCTTTGTCCACTTTTACATAGATAAAATATAAAACACAAAATTTAAGTAAATTTAATTAAAAACAAACCTTAGCATTAATTGTTAAAAATTCAAAAAAAAAATATAGTTTATTAAATGTATGTATTACTTATTGAACAAATTTAATGTATAAATGTCTCATTTAGTAAAATAAAATTAGATAAAAAAAAACTTTTTAAAAGAAAAAGTTTACAGAAAGAAGCAACAAAAACTAACAACGGCACATAAAATGCAAACCAAGCGACTAATGTCAACAAATTTTAAAGATGAATGTTTTATTTAATATACAAATTTATGAAAAAGTGTAGTTCATTTAAATGTGAGCGTTTCGATTTATTTGGAAATAAAAAGTTGTAAATCGTAAAATGTTTTTTAATTAAATGGCGGAGTTATGTACATAAGTTAAGTGGTAAACAATGCTTAGAAAGTTTTTAAGCATGAAACGTAGTAGAAAAATTTTGAAAGAAGATATGCGTATGTACGTACATATGTACACTAGGGCGGGTAATTTTTTTTTCACTCTGCAGGTATGGCATACGAGTAATCTACATGAAAACAAAATTAATTAAAATAGAAAAGTGTTAAAACGGTATTTCTTCTATTTCCTATTGAATTTTAGTTGCATACAAATAATATCAAAGAAATCTAAAATATACTTTTTTTCTTTTAAAAATTCAGAAAATAAAAAAAAATTCTCTGTCGCACTATTTGGCGGATGTTTTAAGAAAGGGTAAGTTTACAAATGTATTCATATTAAAAAAAAAAATACCTTCTAGCAATATTTTATGAAAAATTTAATCACTTCTTTACTTCACTAAAGCAAATTAAAACGTTATTAAAGAAAAACCCCATATTCGAAATTTGTCAAGCTCGAAACTGCTTTTAAACCCATGGTTGCCTCGGCAAATTCTCTTAGAATTTCATGTAGAATCTTTAAGATGGTTAGGATGATTGCTTCTTGACAACGGGCTCACTTAGACCTTAAGCGTGTGTCCGTTGTGATACCATTGCGTACAGTAACTGCTAAGGTAAAGTGAGAATCATTGCGTGCCAAGAACAATCTTTCGCAGGCGGCAGATGATAGCCCCGGAGAGCTTCATCGGACAAGCTGGAAAGAACGAAGCCAAGTGCCTAAGCCGCAATCAAGTATTAACTGGCCAGTCTAAGAGGATGTGCTGAGATGATTCCATGCAGCTGCGACAGAAGGAATCTGGTGTGATATTTAATCTCACCGCGTGAACCCCAATAGAACAGCGGCCTGTCAGTACACCCATCAGAGTCAAGAGCGTAAAGAGAGCCCTAAAACTTCTCCGGTCTATCCTCGACCCAAAATATTATGCAGTAGCACATGCCTTGGTTTTCTTCCATCGACCGCTGCAATAACCGAGGCCCATGATTCTAAGAGAAGCCCAAATTAGTCAAGGGAACTCCCACTATATCTTTTCCTGGCAATACTACCTCGAGGGTGCCGCCTTTGGTCAGCTCATCAGCACCCATACAAGTCTTATCATGTCACATTCCGACCAACCGAAAGTGAATTGGGGCCTTCTCCAACAACCTTCGTGCGTAACGTAATTGAGCCCAGGGCTTTGATTGCCACCTGGCTGTTTGAGTACTCTTACTGCCTATGCACACAACAGCTTCCTTAATCGTGACCTCAAGGGTCAGGGTAGGAGTGGTCCTAAGTGCCCCACTGATTTCAATGAGGAGAACTCCAGCCTACGCAGCTTTCTCCAGTGAATTCCACCAGATGGGGACTCCATAAAACATAGCAGGCTTAACTATGATTTCACAGTGCCAGAAAATAACTTTGGGAGAAAGGCCCCGTCTCTGAGCATTTGCCCCTCTACGGCTACATATATAGGGCCACTGAAGAATTCCTTGCTCTCTCCTCGATTTTAGGCTTCCACGACACAGCTGCCCATCTAGAATCAAGCCCCAGTACTTGACTTTGTCAGAAAGCGTGAGGCGAATGACTCCGAGCGAGGGTGGAGTAGCGTGGGGCACTTTATACATCCAAGTGAACCAAACGAGCTCGGTTTTACTAGGACTTACAACACTGATGGGCACTGTCTTGCCCGCGGGCAAAGCTCTTTTAAGCTTCATTTACATTTTGTTTAGGCACGAGCAGAGTAAAAGCTCTCTCTGCTCATCGCTGATTTACAGCAAAGTCCGCAGTTTGTAGACCATTTAGTAACCAGGTTCAAGTATGCTTGAGTTAAGTCGTAGAGGGTTCCCAAAATTTGCGCTCACTAAAAGCGTAGTAAAAGATTTTCCAATAAAAAATGACTTTGATTTTATCAATGAAAAGTAAATGAAAGTAGTATTGCAACAAAATCAAATTTCGGTAAAAAAAATTGACCTTTTCCGCATAATGGTTAAAAAATTGTTAATTGTCTACTTTCATTCATTAACCTGTGGGAAAATAAATTACATGGAAGCAAAAAAAAAAAAGTTGTTATTTTTTTCAACGACCTCCATCAATCTGACCAACTGCCTAAAATCACCGCTTGCAATGTGCTTAAATTTAAAACAATGTAATTAATACTTAGGAAAACTTTCAACCGCATACACCAGACGACTTATGAATGAACTACTTGAAGATGTACTACAAAGTAGTCAGTGTGTAAAATTTAAGTAGCTGCCAGCCAATCTCGGGCAAACTTAATATGGTCAGCGAATGAGCGCATCAAAACAACAAAAATCAATCAAGCAGCCAGCGGACGAGTAAACAACAAAAAGTAAGTGCAACAGCTGTTGGCTAACAAAAGGAGAAAAACAAATTTTGGGGAAAAAATAAAAACAACACCTTAACGCAAATCACCGCCTAGGCTTATCGAACTAAACGCGCATCGATGGGAACCTGTACGCACGCAAGGGTGCTTCGAGAACCTGCCAATGGCACCACAACAACACCAACGTCGCAACCTCCGGCACGATCAACATTTAGCGCAACAAATCTCACTGTGCATAAGAATCTGCATGTTGAGCGGGGATTGAATTAAAAGTATTTGTATGTATGTATGTATGCATTTGAACTTGTAAGAGCGCGCGCGTTTGCCGAGTGGCAGGTGACTTCTGTGTAGGGGGCAATCGAGCGATCAGCGAATGCGTCCAAATGCCTGCAGTGCGAACGGTGGGAAAGCAGGGAGAAAAGTTTCTCACGATCCTGGCAGCACACATACATACGCGCATACATACATACAAGCATATTTAGGAGATCTCCCCTAACCGAGTGACAGCAGTGAACAAAGCGTACAAATATACATACATACATACTTCCCCATACATGGGTATCGATCGGGCTCAAGCACAGATGTTCATACATACAGTCAGCGTCAAGAAAATGTGCACACCCTGACGTTTTGATCATTTTATTTATTTGTATGTTCCATACCAAATTTTTCTTATGTTTTTATAAAAATTTAGTTCATTTAAAAGTAAAAATTAAAAGAATAGATTTTTTTTAATTTAATATATTATTTACGGGAAAATGTAAGAAATTTTCTGCGAAACTTTCAATTCTTTAAATCGATTTCTTAGAAAAATTTTGAGTATGCCCATTACCCCAAATTACTGTTAATTTTTGAGAATTTTTATGCGCGGAGGGTGTTGCTTCTTATCTTCTTTGCGCAACACCATCGGCAAAAAAAAAAGCAAAAAATTCAACGGAAATTTTTAAATATTGAAACTTGCTATTTATGATACTAAAATTTTATAGGCTACAAAACTGCTTAGTCCAAATTTTTCTAAGAAATCTAATTGAAAAGTTAAAAAATTCGATTACAATTTTTGGAAGTTTCCCCGAATTCTTTATGAAATTAGAAAAAAAAAATTCTTATGGTTCTTGCTGTTGAATGAACTAGATACAGTGGGGAGCAAAAATTAGTACAAACATGGCGATTTTTTTAAATATTTGCAAGCGCATTTTTTTGTTATTTTTTATAAAAAATATGATTTATGCTAACTTTACACAGAGCTTAGAAAATTTAAAAAAATGTGTATGCAAATTTTGAGCTGAATCCGAACCTTTAGAACATTTTTAGGTACCTAGTTTTATAGCCTGTTAAATTTTAGTGTAATGCAGTGTAAGTTTTATGCTGCTAAAAAATAGCTTTGATTTTTAATTTTTATTATTTTTTTTTGCTGTCGGCTTCTTGCACTTTTTTACATTTAAGCATGAATTTATTATGGAAGAAA
Organism: Rhagoletis zephyria; assembly: GCF_001687245.7. NCBI lineage: Eukaryota > Metazoa > Arthropoda > Insecta > Diptera > Tephritidae > Rhagoletis > Rhagoletis zephyria. The sequence continues at coordinate 86,854 of NW_016158588.1, forward strand.
ATTCGAAACACCGTATGCAAAGAAAGTTAAAAAAAAATCAACGCCAGTTTTTATAAATTGCACTTTTTACATGAAAAAAAACCGCAAAAGCCGTCAACAAAAAACAAAAAAAAAAAATACTAAAAATTTCGGCCTCTTAAAACTTGCACTTTATTATACTAAAAATTAAAAGTCTAAAAATTCAGATTAAGAAATTCAAATATCTAAACCATTTTTTTTTATAAAAAATAACAAAAAAATTTCCACTTTAAAAAACTTGCAAATATTTAACAAAAATTACCATGTACTAATTTTGAAAAATTTGGTATGGAAAGTATAATTTAAAAAAATCGTCAAAACGTCTGAGTATACTTATTTTTGACGCCCACTGTATTTATGTTTGTTTGTTCATAAGCGTGTATGTGTCCGCATACCCACAACTGGGTATATTGTTGTTACAATTCTTTAGCCAAAGAAGATCACTATGATGGTCGTGTTCATCAAAAATTATCATCATCATCATTACAATGCGATGCGACACTCCGTGTTTACTTGCTGTTGCCTATGGTGGCATTTATTATTCTCATTCTCATTGTTGCTGGTTTTGTTGTTGCATGTATTGCAATTTCTTCTGCCACTGCTGACAGGAAATGAAACATAACGACCAAAACGCCATCAAATAACAACACCAAAAGCAAAAGCACCACCACCACCAGTACCAGCTCTAGCAACCACCATCCATAGTGTCCGTGCAGTGGCATAGTAATCCGCACACACACAGCTGAGCGCCAAAAATTGCTGAGCAGCATCGTCGACGCCGCCGATTTGCCTCACTTTGTCTGCAAGACGTCCGTCTCGTAAAGTGGTGCATTGTGAGTGAGTGAGTGCTGATTATGGTGGTATCCCTTCCGACGCGCGTACGCACGCAAGCATTGCACACGCAGCCATGCAGACAAACACGAGATCGCGAACTCGAGCGTGTGACCATTCAATGGATCGGTAGTCGGAAACGGTTGGCTGGCTGGCAGTCCGACTGCTTGAGTGTCGTACGCAGCGCGCAGGGAGTAAAGAGCGGCGTATTCGGCGCTTGACAGGCAGAGGTCGATATGACCTCGCGCAAGTATTGAGCTTGTTGCTATTTTGGGGTGAGCTGTGCTCTCTTTAGATCTATACACTGAGAATAAATTCTGAGGATTTTTAGTTTCTTAAACTTCCAGTAGCACTGATGGGGGGTCAAGCGCTCCTGAAGGAAATATCCCTGTGGCAAATAACCAATCTTCTGAATTAAGTTTCAGTAAAATGACATCCAATAAAGTTAAAATCTCCGATGCTTTTTGTGAGTTGATTTTCGAGTCGTCGAGGAGTGTGTTTGAAAATTATGACAACCTGATATCGTACGCCGTCTGTGAATCAGTTACATCAAATGGCGGCGGTTAATTCTCTTGTTTACGGTTTGTGGAGTCTTAAACCGCCTATAGGTTGCTGGAATCTAAAACAGGTTCCAAACCACTATGGAACACTTTTTGACAGCCTGGTTACCGGATATGTTTTAAAGATCGCGAGCCCATTTTATTTTTTATTAGTGTGAGTTATAGACGAAGTTTCGGTCAGGTTAGGCTAGCTTTTTGTCGGTTATCCCAGATAAGATACGCAGTTGGACATTAAGAAAATTGTCCTCTATTACAACATGTAAATTTTTAAACGGTAATCATTACTTAAACGACGAAACGCCGCGAGCCCTCAGGCTTAGTTAAATAAATATTTAAACCTCAACTTCGCGAAGGCTGGCCAGTTGAATAGAAAGTGCTGAGCTGAATCTACCTCGTCATTCTACAGGCAACTGCGACTGAAGTGATTAGCTAGGATTTCCAGTTCTACTGCTGGAATACATATCGGCCAATGCCATATCCAGCCAAAAACGCTCTGTGGCATCGCAAGCACCGATCTACGCCCGCTTAGATGATATCTGGCCCATCTGTCTAAAAGTAACACTTCAACAGGCCGGAAGCCTGAACATAGATTTAATGGAGACCTGTCGGTCCTCAAGTTTCAATCCATCCGTGGTAGAGTTCATTGTTTGTTTCCTTCAGTAGCCTCGCCCTGCCCAATCACGCCTTGAGGAAATGTTATGGTAGAAGAAGCCACTAGGTGGTATTTAGGAGGCGCAGTAATTTGCATTGTTAGTGCTGCAATCGAAATCTCCCTTAAATCCGGACTTGGAGCCTGTTAACAAACTGGTTTCCCTTGGTCTGATAGCAGTTCGTGTTGTGTTCTTCAGCATGGCGTTAAGCGGAAGAGTACGGATAACTTGCAATGCTCCACAACTAAAATCCAATGTATCGGGAGGAAATCACGATAAGCGCAGCGACACGGTGCTAGGAGGTCAGGCGCTTTGCATATGCGGGGTCGAAATTGGACCGTCCCAAGAGATGAGATCAATAGTTCCACGACTCCGATGCGGAAATCGCAGACCTGTTTGCATGCCTTACCCATTTGACACCAGAAGAGCTTTAGACCCAACCAAGTAAGATCCCGGCGTTTTTGCTATTTCGACTGCATGGGACAAATGGGAAAGAGGACTGACGGAATAACCATAAAAACAATTCCTATTAGATGACCTGGCTTTCTGCTACTCAAAAATATTTCGCAGTGTACTTTTTTCAAACAATATCGCTCGGCGTACACGTGGAGGGCTCGCCCTGTGCTGTCGGAGTGCAGCGCCACGTACATACACACTTGTATTCATAGGTGACGCACGAGAGCCACCGAGCAGCAAGCGAACGATCCACCACCAAAACAAGAGCCAGGGCTGCTTGCTGGAACGCGCTACACTTGAAGGCGCAGACGACGCACGTCTGGCGCTCGTACTATTAACTTAACCGAACGGCAACGAAAATGAGCGATCTTTATAAATCGAATCAGAATCATCGCCAACGAAGCAAGCGAAAGAATTTGAATCACGAGGGAGCAACACTATGCCATGCAGCCCAACACAGCACGACAACAGGTTGCGAACGGAGAATCAAAATTGCGAAGCTGGTGTCGTTTTAGGGGTGGCGGTAGCCACCAACAAGCAGCGCACATGCAAGGCACAACGCACACACACACACTTTGAGGTGCACGAGCGGCTGCATTCCTCCACTATAGGCAGACAGCAGTGTTTTGAGCCGAAGGCAAGGCTACAAAAGGATCGCTCTACCTTGCGTTCGCATCATTTCTCAAACAGCTACCGTGCGGTAAACACTTGACACACTTGCTACACTTCTACCGACCGACCGTCTGTCTGTCTGTCTGTCGGTGCCAAAACGAAACACCAAACAAAAATAAAAAAACAACTCAAAAACTTGTTTTCTGAAATCAAAGTCGGGCAAATATTGCGCACTTTCGTGCTACCTCGCTTTTAAGTTTCGCGAACGCGCGCTTACCTTCAACATCACCAGCAACAAATACACTACAGCAACATGGCTGTGGACGGACAACGCTTCATGACCAAAACGCAACACTATCGCAAGGTAACAAAGCCGTTGCTCGAACGTAAGCGACGCGCACGCATGAATCTCTACCTGGACGAGCTGAAAGATCTCATTGTGGACACCATGGAGGCGCAAGGCGAACACATTGCCAAGCTGGAGAAGGCCGATATATTGGAGTTGACAGTGAATTACTTGCGCACGCACAAGCACGAAATTGCCGCCAGCGTTGCACAGCATCAATCAGCGCTGAGCGGGGGTCCAGCTGGACGTGGCGTAAATGTGGAGAAATTTCGCGCCGGCTACACGCAAGCAGCGTATGAAGTGTCGCGCGTGTTTGCCACAGTGCCTGGTCTGGATGTGAAATTCGGCACGAAACTTATGAAACATTTGGGTTATCAGCTAAAGGATTTGCAACAGGTACCATTGGCGCTACCACCGCCACATGCGGCGCGCGCAATGCAGTCGCCCGCTAGTGGTGAGGAGGCGCTTAATTTAGAGGTAGTCAAACGTGCTGATGCGATATCACCGACGGCAGCATATCTGGATGCTGAGTATATGAGACGCGCTTACCAACAACAACAACAACAACAGCAGCAGCAGCAACATCAGCAGCTGCAACAACAAATGTGTGGAAATATGCAGCGCATGAAAGAAGCGGACGCAGAAAACGGCGGTGAATGCTTGTGGCGTCCGTGGTAAGTGGGTGCGCGCAAACAGCAGGTTGACAATTTTTAAAAGCTTTGTTTTTTTTTTTTTGTTTTAAACTGCCAGCGGCTTTAGTAGCTTTAAGTGTTTAGTGGATCTTTAGTAATTCTACATACTATATAAAATCATGTCAGCTTTATTGTTGTAAGTACAAATTGTCGTTAGAAATAGTTGATAACTTTATAATTTGTTTGTTGTATTAATGTGATTTGCCTGTGATAGCCGCCAACTACACTCAGTTAGCGATTGGTCTGTTCGTAAACCGATCTCCGTATTACTTATCGAGTACTTCCAAGTGTCTTACATTTAAGTGACCTTTGATCTATGTACGTATATAGTTAAGCTTTAGTTATAAGAGAATTAATGCTTCCAGTTTGGTATTTATGTTTCGTATAAAGTTTTTCATTTCTTTCAAAATCTACTTCCATTTTATGTCTGATTTTTTTTTAATAGTTTAAGATGAGCGAGTTTCCACGCTTTTGTATATTACACTTTAATACATTATTGGTTTAATTGCTTTAAATATTTTTTATAAATTTTAAGCATCTATTGGTTTAATTGCTTTAATATTTTCCATAAATTTTAAGCATCTAAATTTTAGAAATTAAAGATTAGAAACATATTTAAGTTTCTGTCAAATTTCATCTTATAGAACAATAAAATATTATTTAAAACTAAACTGAGTTCGCTCTAATAAAAAAGAGGGAACACTAGGGTGTCCCAGAATACAAAGGGGGTATTTATTGAAAAGCTGGAATTCGGAGCGTACTTAGGTTTTTTTACAGGTACTTATGTATATTAAAGGATACAAATTTCAAAGGACATTTATCGTTTTTCTTACACAACTTAAAGAGGATATGAGACGAGAGACCCACTTATCCTTATGTAATTTGACGTGCTGAATCCAAAAAAAAGTTAAAATTTTCGAGTAATTTGCAAAAAAACGTGAAAATCGTCATATCTTAAATTTCTTTACTTATTTATGCTGGAATATTTCACTTTTGTACTTTTTTATATTATTATATTTTTTTTTTATATATTTTGAAATTTTTGGTGTGGCACCATGAATAAAACAGCTCATATTGGATTTATGTATTCTGAGTGAACGCGTTTAGAACTTTACCATTAATCAGTTTTGCCTTGAATTTTTTTTTAATAAAGTTTTCCAAGCTTCTAATTTTATTATTTAGCAAAGCAATTCTGGCAACTATCTTTTTTCACCACAGTCTTTTGAAAGACAAAAGTCTAAGTGAAAGATCTGCTTTGTAAAGGCTAAAAAATTCAAAGAAAATTAATTTGTAAAAAAAAAATAAATACAATATAATAAAATAAGTTTCTAAAAAATAATTATATTAAAAAACATGTTTCTTAAAAAAAGAAAACAGAAAAAGTAAAAAAAAATATCAAATGAAGAAACAAATTCAATTTTTTAAATATTAAATGAAATTTAAAAAGAAAAAAATTTTTTTGTAGCACACAATCGAAAAATTAAATTAAAAAAATAATAAAAATTTGGGTTACGTATTCTCTGTGAATACGTTTAGAACTTTACCCACAATCAGTTTTGCCTTAAATTTGTTTTAAATTAAAAGAAAAAATTAAAAAATAATAAAAACAATAAAATTATTTTAAAAAAGAAAAATTGTTTATTAAAAAATAACGAAAAATAGTTCATTTGGCCATTGTGACTGTTGGCAAAATGGTATACATAGATCCTCATTTGGAACACATGCTCAAGTGCTTTCAGTAAAAAGAGCTTTTCAACCCGAAAGTTGGCTACTGAGCTTTTTTCGTAAAACTTTCATGCCAGAATAAACAAAATCTATCAAACTATCTTACATACTGTCTATCAATTGTCTTAAACAAGACTTAGGACTATCTTAGCCAGAATTTGCATGTAAATCAGCATTCTATTTCAAAATAATTTCGCCTGTTTCTTTAACGAATTGAAGTTTTATAGGTCCACAAAATCGAATTGATTGCAGAGTTCGATTATTCCAAAGGGATTTCCGCGAGGAATTAAACAAGCGTAATGTAATCGGAGGTTGTTGCGAATAGACTTAGGCTGGTTTTCCCGAAGTCGTATTTTAAAACTGAAGACAGAGTGACTACCCCACGACTCTAAGCTCGCTCCGCTTTTGAAAGCTCTTAAATGTCGTTGTTGCATTAAGCTAATTCAAATATTCTTTTTAAAACATATTTACCAATGCGATGACGCATTGTTGGCCTCAAAGCTTTTAACAAAATTGTTGTGTACATCCATTTCTACACTCAGTTTCTCTTGCTCTCCTTTCCATATTTCAAATAAGTGAGAATTTTTTAAAGAAGAATAAATGATCTAGTAAATAGCTTTCCTCCTTCCTTTTTATTTTGGGCCTCTGGACCGCGGCCAAAAAAACTACTTCCATTGTCTGGTTATCAGGTTACCTGGTTATGTGGTTAGATTTTTTATTCAGTTCACACTATAGAATAAAATATTTTAATCAGATAACCTGATAACTAGGCAAGTGTGGACAACCACAATGTATGTTTTTCTTTTTTAATGAAACCATTTTTCTTTTTAATTTTTATTTTTCTTGTTTAAAAAAATGTTAATTTTGTATAGATATTTAATTTAATTTTTAGAAAACTTAGCGCTAAAAGACAAGCATAACAATGCTAAGACCTCCCCGTTAGCAAATCTTTAAATTAGTCTTTCGAAAGACTGAACAGAGCTTTCAAAGTAGCCAGAATGGAAAATTGTCTTACGTTAGACTGTGGTGAGTTGAAAGACAGTTGTGAGGATTGCCCTGTTAGTCACACAACTCTTAACAAAATACGCGGAAAACGATCATATCCCAAACAGGGCTGTGATAGCGATAACGAGCTCTGTTTAACGTAAAAATTTTCTCGCCCTCTTGTCGTATCTGAAATGTTGAATGTTTGTTTAAACGGTGTTTACATGAGGCGATTTTACAGACAACTTTTAGTTGAAAGCAACAATCGCCTGGTGTGAACGGCCTTTCAAATAATCGCTTCGAATGAAGTTGGGTGGCAACCAACTATGGATTAAACTAATCGCTTCTAAAATTGCTTGTAAAATCGCCTCATGTAAACGCGCGTGTTAGTTACAAGCAAGGTCCCGTTAATAGCGGTGAGGTCAGCATTAATGAAATAGGCAACCTCCTAAATCTGGCTATGAAGTTCTATGCCAATTTTCAGCTTCCGGCAGCAAAGAAACATCTGGCCACGACTTGATCGAAGGCTTAATACGCGAAATAATAACGATTAAGTCAAAAAAGATAAAGACAAAAGTGAAAATAATGAGAAATACATAAGAATTGGAGTAGCTGACAGGGTAAGAGAGTTTATTTAAATTTTTCGATAGGAATCGAAATATGTAAGTTCAGTCATAAAAAATTTATTTACAGAAAGTTATCAAGTTACCGAAATTTATCGAATCATCGATGTTTATAGTTATCGAAATTTATCGAGCTATCCATGTTTATTGAGTTATCGCAACGTATCGACTTATTCAAATTGATCAATTTTTATTGAGTTGTCGAAAAATAAAATTTGTTGTCGAAATTTAGGGATAGTTATCGAGGTATAAAAATTTATAGGACTTCCGAAATTTGTCTAGTTAATGAAATTTATTTTGTTTATATAGTTATCGAAATTTATCGAGCTATCGTAATGCATCGAGTTATTTTAGCCTGTCGAGTTATCGATATTTATTGATTTACTGAAATTTGTCGATTTATCGAATCAAAATTTTTTGCAATTTTCAAAATATATCGAGTTATCGAAATTTTAAGGTTTTATAAGTGTAGGAGTGTTTACTGCTCGCCGAAATATTTATAAGCATCCATAGTTTATCGAGTAATCGATTTATATCAAAAAATTTATCGAGCCCTCGAATTTAAGAGTTATCGAAATTTGTCGAAAATTATCGAAATTAGTCGAGATATCGATTTTTTTGTGTTATTGGTTTTTAATGTTTTTGAAATTTATTGAATTATCGATATGTTTCGAACAATCGAAATTTATCGGCAAACTGGAATGTATGGAACGAATTCGAAGTACTGCCAAAGACCTTCAAAGATATAAAAAATTGTAGTCACGTTTTAGTTCCAAACCAGGAGATTTTTCGGTAAGTGATTTTGCTCCATTTATGTATATTAGTTAAAGGACGTGCTAAGTTAAAAAATTGTCTCCAAGTTTTTTTATAAAACTAGAAAAACGGTCGAATTTCGACAGTAACTGGCACACCTAGTATATGCAGCTTTTAAGTGATAGAAACTAACATTAAGTGTAAAACTTGAATGCACCCATGAAAACACTCTTTGTCCTAACACCAAACACGCGCTTAAAAGGGTATACGCAAGTCGTTTAAAACTTTAAAGATCCGAAGCGCAAGCGCCTAGCACACCACCACCCATAGCCCTAAAACAAGTAATTATATTTGCATTCTAATTGAAAATCATATACAATAACCCCACGAGCACTTATCCAAAACGCCGCCGATATAAAAGTCAGCCGCGCATGCGCAGCACACACGTCCATTCAGCGTGCGTACGCACAGCAAAGCAACGTGGGCCAAGCAAAAGTCTATTCACAAGTACAAAATTACGACCCTGAGAAAACAAGTGCGCTCGCGTGCACGCTTCGACCAAAACGCACAGACGAAAAAAAGCGCCAAAAGCAGTGCAAGAAAATGAATGAGAATAACCGCAACAGCTAGTCAGTTAGTGTGATGAGACACAAAGCGCTCGCCCAATTGACAGGAAGTCGTTATGATAACCCATGCTCACATTTCCCTGCCGTCTGAATACTCGTACGTCACGACACGACACGCCAATGGCAACAGTACAACAGCAAAAACAACGACTGCAATGTTGTACACAAACCTTTTCACTTTCTTGGCTACCGCTGGCCAAGCATGCGATTCAAACAACGCTAACGACCCGACCCGCTCCATGTCGATGCAAACCGTGGGAACGCTTTCCCACATTACGATTGATTTCATTATGCACAGACGGACACAAACAGTTGAGCAACAACAACAACAACAGCTGCAGCAAGCGTTGTACACTTTAAAGGAATTCCCTGACGCGTTACGCTTTCGTCGCCTTTTTTCCTTATTATTTTTTTCCTGCTGTTGTTTGCTTGGTTGATATCATTTCAATTATTTTCCCTTCTTTTACGTTCCGTTGGTCCTTGCGTGCAACAGGACACAACGATTAAGGATTATTACACACAGCCAGCGTGAAGAATTGAAATCGGAATCAAAGAAACAGTAACTGCAGTAGCTGCAGCACAGCTGCGACGATTCAACTCATTACAGTACTTCACAGCTCAGCGCTCAGTTCGGTGCATGTCAGCCGCCTTGCACAGCCGTTCACCTCATAACGGACGACCAGATTGCAAAATTCCCATGCTTTGCTCAGTATACGACCCCGAGGAGCCGGCTGACTGCTCGCCAACAAGCCAACATACATACCAGCTCAACGTCACGCATTCCGTAAGGGTGTCCATGTATGTATGTGCGCCCTTATCCTTACTCACCTCTGGCCCGGCTGGCTGGTTGGCAAGCTGGCTGACTGACTGGCATATTGTCCGGCTGTCTTATGGCTGCATGCGCAGGTGAGCTCTACGATGTGTGAGAAACCTACAAGGAANTTAAGGGTGTCCATGTATGTATGTGCGCCCTTATCCTTACTCACCTCTGGCCCGGCTGGCTGGTTGGCAAGCTGGCTGACTGACTGACATATTGTCCGGCTGTCTTCTGGCTGCATGCGCAGGTGAGCTCTACGATGTGTGAGAAACCTACAAGGAACGTAGTTCCCACGGTTTGGAGCGATCCCAATGATCCTTCGTCTTCACGTGTATTGAAGTTTGATTTCCTCCCCTAAAGTACACGCACACACACACACGCGCGTACGGCGAGTAAACAAGGGGTGACTTGCCAGTAAGACAAACCAAGGATTCATGCAAAGGAATGGGCTGCCAAGAAGGGCGACTGGGCAAAGGGCAGCGCGAAGTGTAAGCAAGCAAAGAAGCGAGCGTGCATGTGTGTGTGTGTGTGTGTGCTGGACTGCAAGCCATGAAACGAAGAAGGGTAAGAGGAAATTGAGGGTTGATTTCTACTTTATCGAGCTGAGCGAATACAATCAAGGGAAGGCAGGAAAAGGACACAAAAGGACGTGCGGCTCTCTGATATGACTATTGTATGCGATAGAGCATCGAATTCTCAAGCGCCTGCTTGCGTGTCTTTACAAAAGTCTTGTGGAAGGTTGCTCTCTCGGCTCGAAGTTGCGCTCACTGCAACATTCCTTAGCAGAGGAGTTGGATATAAAAGAGCACAGCCTGTCGAAGGAGTCATGCATTCCACCGCAAGCACTCAGCAGTAAAAGTCACGCTGGATTTTAATACTTCACACACACACACACACACACACTAAGACATCACAATGTCCATACAAGTANATCTTTACAAAAGTCTTGTGGAAGGTTGCTCTCTCGGCTCGGAGTTGCGCTCACTGCAACATTCCTTAGCAGAGGAGTTCAGTATAAAAGAGCACAGCCTGTCGAAGGAGTCATGCATTCCACCGCAAGCACTCAGCAGTAAAAGTCACACTGGATTTTAGTACTTCACACACACACACACACACACACACTAAGACATCACAATGTCCATACAAGTATCGGAAATGTCCAAGACCTACCAATATCGCAAAGTGATGAAGCCAATGTTGGAGCGTAAACGGCGCGCACGCATCAACAAGTGCCTGGACGAGTTGAAAGATTTAATGGTCGTCACATTGGAGTCGGAGGGTGAACATGTCACGAGATTGGAGAAAGCCGATATTCTCGAGTTGACCGTTGCCCATTTGCAAAAGTTGAAGCAGCAACGCAAAGCGGCCGCCTCAAAGGGTGGCGCTATGTCAAAAGCTGAGGGTTTCCGTTCCGGTTACATTCATGCAGTCAACGAGGTGTCCCGTTCGCTCTCGCAATTGCCCGGCGTTAATGTTAATCTTGGCACACAGCTGATGACACATCTCGGCCAGCGCTTAAATCAATTGCAGCCTGCCGTACATGCACCCACACCCATTACCGCACCGCTTTCGGTACACATTGCTCAAACAGCGGGAGGACGCGGCGCGCATTATTCGGTACCCATTTCACCCATCTCCAGCTACAATGGTAGTCCGAATTCGAGCGTCAGTAGCGAAAAACATGGCCAAAGTCAAAATCTACTCACCACCTACAGCGGTCACTCGCCCATTGATGCCACTACGGGCAGTCATGCAGCTCGGGCCGAGGAGGAAGATGTCTGGCGACCATGGTAGTGTGGTGCGCAGGCGTCAAGTCGTTAAATCGGCAAACGTCCCAGTACAAAACTTAAATGTTAATTGCTCAGTGATAAAGTCTTCCAGACGTGCAGGCAACGCCTGCCGTCAACCAATCCATGCAACTTAAAACGAGTGACACGCCAACACGCGCCATGTCGCCCACCAAACATAAAGCTTTAAAGTAGAGGAGAGGCATTTGCAAGTAGCCACGCTTCCAGCGCCAGCTGCCGGCAGTTGTATCGTCGATGTGATTTCGCACAATTGTTAAATATTGTCATTAAGTTTATTGAATTGTATTAGTTGAATTAGAGAGAATTTTTAAAAAATTTTGCATAAGTATACTTTTAAAAGAAACATGAAATAATTAAATAATCAAAAGAAAGAAATTGGGAGTTTTTTTTATTTTAGAAAAGCATATGTAAGTATTGCTGAATCCTTTGTCATTGAATGCGAATATTTGCGAACGTATTCATTTACTTTGAGCCTACCACAGGTTCTGAAACAAAACCGATAAACTCTTGAGGAAGTGGCTGTCTAACGTTTGGTCTGATATGTCCGCTCTTAAAGACAGCAGGTGGCACTAACTAATGAAGGCTACGTCTGCCTAGAGAAAACTCTTTGTGTAACACAAAAAAAAGGTGGGTAAGGTTAAAACGACCGTCTAGCGACACCCGGGCAGTGATAGAATAGATGTAATATAGTTTCATTCCGACAGATTTTACAGAAAACTTTGCAAGGAACTCCTAAACTGGCTACATACATATAAGCCAATAAAACAATGGCCCGCAAAGACTACCGGCGTACCAGGAACAAAGCTCATCTGCATTGCAATTACCCCTACAGGAGTGCTATCAACTATATTTTGACTCATCACAGTACTTCTTAAGGCAATTGCCAACTGTGGCAACTAACGAAGTAAGCTCTTTTCTGTCTTTTGAAAGACTTAATGAGACTGCTAACGAGGAGGTCGTAGCGTTACTCTGCTTGTGTTTTAGAAATAAGTTTTCTAAGAAATAAAGCAAATAAAAAATGTTTAAAACAATAAAAACTAAACATTTTATGAAAAATTAAAAAGTTAAATGTAAAAAAAATATAAAAAAGCTTTTAAAAATTAAATGAAATAAAAAAATTTTTACAAACAAATGAAATCAAAACTTAATTAGAAAAAGAAAAATAAATAGATTAAAAAAGAAAAAAAAACTTATTTTTATAGAAATCAAAGGAAATTGAAAAAGATTAAGTCTAAAAATTAAAAGAAAATTTAATTTAAAAAACTAATCAAAAAAAGTTTCTAAAAATACAATGAAAATAAAAAAATCATATTTACACTAAATTTTATTTTTAATACAATAAAATCGAAAACTTTAAACTAAACAAATTAAAAATAAAAAAATAATATATTTTTTTAAAACAATAAAATCTAAAAATTATAAAAGGAGAAACTTAATGATAAAAAGAAATAAATACAAAAAAAAAATAAATTAAAAAACATGTTATTTCATTATACACTATAAGACCTAAAGCAATGGAATCTAAAAATTAAAAGAAAATTAAATGAAAAAAGAAAAAAGTTAGCCCTAAAAAAGAAAATAAGTTCCTAAAAATTACATAAAAAAAATTTGGTTTGGCAAACAATAAAATCTAAAAATTAAAAGAAAATTATATTGATAAAAGAATAAAAATAAAAAATTAAATTAAAAAAATGTTTCTTTTTAAAACAGTTAAACCGAAAAATTAAAATTAAATTTAAGTAAAAGAACGACACAAAAAAAAATAAAAGAAAAAATATAAAATATAATATCCGCTTGCAGAGCCCAGATCTCTTGAAAAAAAGGGGAAAAAAGAATTGTAAAAATGTTCACATGTAAATGTAAATTAAGTTTTTTTTATTTTTAAAACAATATAATTTAAAAATTAAAAGAAAATTTAATTATAAAGAAAAAAATTATAAAATTATGAATTATATGATAAAAATTATTTCTTAGAATCAAATGTATTTATATTTTTTTTTCGTTTTAAAACTATTAAATGTAAAAATTTAAAAGAAATTTAAGTAAAAAAGAAAGAGGTACAAAAAATTACAAATTGTGCTCCCCGAGAATTCGACGCTCGAAGCTCGGATCCCTTGAAAAAAAAAAAAACAAATAAAAAAATTACTTGTAAAAAAGGAAATAAGTTCCTAAAAACGTAATGAATATAAAAAATTTTCATTTTAAAACAATAACATCAAAATTTAAAAGAAAAGTAAATAAAAACTTACATGAAATAAAAAAAAAATTATTTCTTTTTATAACAATAAAAAAACCGCTTCCCGAGGATTCGACCCTCGGATCTTTCGATCGGCATAGCACGCCAGTGCTTTGCTCACACGGCCATTGCGACTGTTGGAGCAGCGGGTGCAAAATGATATACTACATACATACAGTATCGGTCATATCTATAGCACGCCATTTCAAAGTGATATTGTGTGCCACTTATATTTATTTATTATTTTTTAAGAATTTTCAATTAAAAATATAGTTTATTCTCAGACAAACCCGATACAAACCCAAGCTTAATAATTTGTAGAAAGCTACAAAAAAGTGCAACAAATTTTCACGTAAATTTCAAACTTTTTTCTCGGAAGCGTTAGAATTTTCTTGAGTACACAGTTTTTTAGCCCCTTCATTTTTAGTCTGATAATATGCAAATTTGAAGTGGCTACGAATTACCGTTTATTTTTTAGATTTTTGTTTGTCGCATTGGCTTCCATATAATGAATAAACTCAATTTATTTGTATATGGAAGAAATCCGCAACACCTTTGGCGAAAAAAATTCTAAAAAATCAACGGTAATCTTTAGCCACTTGAAACTTGCACATTATCAGACTAAAAAACTGTGTACTCAAAAAAATTCTAACACTTCCGAGAAAAAAGTTTGTAATTAAGGTAAATATTTGTTGCACTTTTTTGTAGCTTTCTACAAACTATTACACTTGGGTTTATATGGGGTTTGTCTGAGAATGAACTGTATTTTAATTAAAAACTCTTAAAAATAAATAAATAAACATAAGTCGCACACAATATCACTTTGAAATGGCGTGCTATAGATATGACCGATACTGTAAGTACGTACTAATCTACATTTGGTATATGCACAAGTGTTTGTAAGACTTTCGTGCCAGAATACTACTGACCTTCATCTGTCTTACAAAAGACCTGAAACTATCTTAGCCAGAAGTGCCGTGTTAATGTCGCTACGGCCTACCCACACAATATGTTTACGAAATATCCCAGCCATTTCATTAAGTGATCAGTCGCATTTCTCGGCTTTTTAATATGTAAGCGACATTTTGCAAGGCTGTAAGCGCAAATTTTGCCAGTGATGTGACCTTTGAAATAGGCATCAGCTAGGCCTTAGTGGATCTACAGTAATCGGATTGGCGAAAACAGACCAATCTGAATAAACATCTTATCCGACCTTTCCATTGAGTTTGAACCCAACCGTTTATATGTATGTAGATCCGTCAATTTAGCAGCATAATTCTGTATTCATTGGTCTTGCGGATTTCTACTCATCACATTTGGCAGTCGGGTCAGGAGTTTTATGTTTATGTTGCGGGTTGAGCTGGGAGGCATAGTCCGGTTCTTTATTTAGCCAGATCAGCGATTTCAATGGTAATTGCATTCTTATTACGGTGGGTATGGATCAGCTTTGTGTTGGCTTTGGGCGTATGATAGTTTTTCAAGAAACATTTTTAGTTTCATGGCCAGTCAAATATGCAGAAATTCGTCAGTGTGGCTGTCATACTAATGGCTCATGCGGCTTGTAAAAAGTTTCATGGGCTAAGGTTTTTCCGTATTGTCTACCTATTGAGTAAGCAATTCAAATTGAGTCCCTGACTCGAGGGAATTCGAAAGGTACAATTGGCAAATATTTATATGCAAATGATGTTTGAAATATAAATTTTTATAATTAAGAATTTAATAACTTAATTCAGCTATCCGACCAGAATCTTACTTTGCCTACCAACCTACCAAATGAAAAAGAAGCGAACAAATTTTGTCGGAAAAGACCAATAGTGGCAACACTACTCTCAATGTTAAATGTATGTACAAGAGAATGCTCTTTGCGCCATATTTGTTGTTGGATAATACGGCAGATAACGTTTGATGCACTCGTCTGGAATGAATCTCAATTCGAAAGTTACATCTGAAGGGATTTCGGCTATCTCAACGCTACCAATTTGAAGAAACGAGATTTTTTTTTGTAAGTTGAATGAAAATCTCCACCAATCAAAAGGAATATAATTAAGAAGCAGTAAGTACAAATAAATATATACATATGCACATATACATATGACAACAGCATCCCGAATGACCGGATATTAAGTATCATTAAGAAACACCCCTTCTTTCCTAACTTATGTTTTTTTTCTTTTTTTTTGAATTTACTTTCGCCTAAATCCTCTGAATTCTTTATTAAAATCTTATTATGAAAATCAAAACGAAAAGGTATGTCGAAAGGCATACTAGAAATGCATAATAATGTACAATCAAATTTTATTCCATCATGACATGCAATACCTGTCTTCATCAGATTCCAATTTTTGTAATTGTAATTTGAAAAAAAAAAGAAATAAAATCATAAACCAAACCTGCCGTTTCCTGCACGTCAATCAGAGCAAATCAATACGAAACAAATCCTTTTCATGCGGCGGTAGACCTCAATAATTGGGTATTTCAATGCTACAGACATACATACATACTTTTTTATGAACATAGTTTGATCAAGGGTAACGTAACTTAGATATGTACATACATATGTACATACACAAATATACGATCGGACAAGCAATGGGGCAACAACCCTCTAATTTTCTACCAAGCTACGCATTTCACTTTCTTTAGCTCGAATGGTGGCTTTGGTGTGATTTTTTGTTTCTTTAATCTTTCTTTATTTTATTTTTTTGTGTTCCTTTATTTTTTTTCTTTCTAATTAAAAATAATAACGTTTTTTTTGAATGTGTTACATTCAGATACTCGTAGCGAATGTGTTGTCTTGGTCAGCATCAGTGCTTGAGAGGAGCTGCATATACAAATGTACGTATGTAGATATCCCTGCAGAAAAAATGTACCAATTGATAAAAACTAACCAACTTGTAGTTAGCTATTTTTGCGGGATAACTTGTAGTTTGCTACAAGAAACTAACCTGAAGCTAGTTGAAAAGTAATGCAGGAGTAATGCAGACGTAATCCAGAGATTGCTTTCTTTAAACAAGTGTCTATATATCCTCATACAAATTTTACTTTGAATTCACTTTCTTTCTGCATTTCACAAATACTTTTTCGAATTGAGGACAAATAAAAGGAAGATCAAAATTTTATATTATCATTTTTAATTTATGTCTGACGGAGTTCGAATATGGAACAACCTACAGCAGAATATATGAACAAATATGAAATGTAATAAAATAAAGTACACAATTAAAAAAGTAAAAATATATATATATATATTTTGTTTTTCTTTTTCATATTTTATGTCCAAAAGTAGTTAGTTACAAGTTAGTTGACATCTAATGTCATAGTTAGCGTTCCTCAAAGAATATATACAGATAATAGTGATCTTTAGTTCCTTCCTAATCAACTTCAAGTTAACTTATAGTTAGATCCATTTCCCGTAGGGATTGTACACACATATGTATGTATGTGTGTACTACATACGAATGTACACAGGCGGTCAAGTATAGAGTATCACCTAAATTTTTATAAATACTTCAATACTATGCAATGACCAGTAAGAAAACCTGTGTCGATTGTATTGTCCTATCCACTGAGGTTATGAAATGCTTTTGATTTCCCAGCTGATATCTCGGCTCTTAAGATTTTTCAAAATGTCTTATATTTCATTGCCAATGTAACCGTGCTGTCGGACTGATTTTATGTTCTTTTGTATAGCTGTGCTTGTCTGTCCGCATAATCTCTCAGCCTGTAAGAGAGACTTTTCTTTCCCGTTGTTGATGAAAAGTTTCGTCTGGGTTGTAAACCTTACACCCATACTATGATGCCCTGGTTGGTCTTGGAACCATCAGTATACCTAATGTGACTAACTGTTCGAGCTTCCGATCGTTCGTATTTCCAAATGGGTGTGCTTGGAAAGGACACTTTGAAGTTGAATATAGAGAGGTATCGATTCACTACTCTGTCACCTAATCTTTCCTTCGGGTAAAATAAAATGGAGGTAGAAAGGTGACATCACCTTCGTTCACTCTGCTAGAGAAATTATGCTAACATGTAATATATGTAACAGAATAAATCTTACCCAACAAGTTTTGAGAAATGCTGTAGAAACGATAGCATTTCGTCAGATATAAATGTGCGTCGTTCCGATTAAGTAGACCTGGCTGTCGGGGGAACAGCAGACCAGATAGGCTTAGTAACGCCTCGAAAGCCGTGGGGAGAGTTGTTCATTTAGTCCCGATGATACCCATGCACTTGAACTTGTACTGTATGAAGTTCATCTGTAACTTCTTACAGCAGACAGGGATGGTGTAAGTTATAATGGGTCATCACTGACCTCATATATCCAGATTACATGCTAGAATTTGATGTCCCAGCCTCTGTCTATGAATTGTCAGTAGGTTCATATCGATACATTCGCTTTTTATAGTTATAATCAAGAATTCATTTACTTCTTTAGAGATTCCATCAAGATACGGTTCGATTATTTATTTTTATTTTTTCCCCTTTTTCTGGGTAAGATAATGATGCTAGCTTGTTTTGGATTAACATTTAGCCCCCTGGGGACAACTATTTCGTCCGCGTAGTCCAGAACATCGAAGGGTTTGTAGTAAAGCAACTAGTCAAAATAAAAGGTCAGTAGTCACGATAGACGAGATAACTCTGCCGTGTAAGATTGTGACATTATCCTGCGTTAGAATAGGAGTAGAGGCCTCGGTTTAAGGAAACTTGCAAACCAGAGATATACTTATTCAGCCAGCAATTCGTACAACTGTCTAATCCACCAAAGCCCCGGTATTTACACTACGTCAAATCTGGGAAAAGATTTGCAGGAATAGGATCGGCATACATCATCTAATTGTCGATTTCAAAGCCGCGAAACTACATAAAACGGCTGTGTAAAATGATGTTGATCAATATTCCCATACGAAGTATCGCCCGTCACCAGAAAGATACATGTTTCAAAAAAATGAAGTTTCAAAAGTGAGCCACCAAATTGAAAAAATTACAGCATACAGAATATCTGTCGCAGCTATTTTGTAATTTTTGAAATTTAAGGATTTTTTCATTTTAAAAGTTGAAGATACTTCAAGATGTTAACATTGAGCGATTAGAATGTTATTATGACGATCATTCACGAAACAGAAATTCCAATTTTAAGATTTTTATTGGTACACTCGAAATTCATTCTAAAATTGTTATATACATGAGGAAATTAATATGTATACTCGTGAAGAATGCTGTAGGAAAATACTTTTTGACTTTAATCCACTAAACAACATGGAAAATATACATATTATAACGTGTAAAAGATTCCACAAAAAAAAATATTTTCTGAATTTGATTACTAAATTAGTTACAAACACTACATTCTAATAAGTCGAGACATCTTCAAAATAAGTTTTTGTTAATTTCTTCATGGCCGTCAGTGTACATACGAATTTATTCAGAATATTGGTTGCCTCAAATGTAGAGGCTTAGATAAATTTTTTTTTGTACTTTTTTCTATTCTTTTCTAGATCGCCTCACAAAGGACGCGTTGCCTAAATCACAATTCATTGCTGTGATTAATAGAGGCGATGCATGTAGAATTGAAAATTTTGGGCTACGCTGACCGAGCAGCTACTTTTTACGAGCTGTAGAAGAAAATAATCAAATAAAAACCAGTAAATTCGAGCAGTGAACGGTCAACGCAGAAAAAAGTAGCCAAAATCCTGCTGATAATTTGAACACGTGTGCACACAATTAAAATGTGTGTTTTTTTTTATTAAATTTCGGATGCCTTTCTTGGATGCCTCTGCTATGTATTGTTGTTGTTGCTTAAATTTTATTTTCTTAAGGTTACAAAATTGTAGCGCATAAAGAGAATAAATAATCAAGCAGGACGTCATCGACGCGTCGTCATTGCTGTCGCTACATATTGGCCGGCCACAGCAGTGGGCGCACAAAACAAAGGCATTGCCATGGAGAGGGCACAAGACACAATGAGCATCGCTTGAAGATTACAATACACACACAGACACAAACGCATGTGTTCGCACGTAAAATGCGAGTATGTAAGATAAGATCAGCGTGTCTAATCAGTTTATTATGGGCGGTTGTGTATTGGTTGTGCTGTATGCCCCCGGGGTGGACGTGGACGTGGACGTGTACATGGACGTAAAAAGGAACGTAATTTGGAAGGCTGTGGCAGCAAGCGGCCAAGAACGAGCCAACGTAGCAAGGACCAATCTCTACGCAAACTATAATGTTTGTATGTACATATGTATGTATGTATATGCATAGTTATACAACAAATAATACAATTACATATAACAAAACAGCAACAGGCAGTGTTGTATTTAATAGAAAGTGCGCAATGAGCGACAGAGGATCAGACAGCAGAAAAGACTTAAAATGAAATAAAATCAAATAAGTAAATGTAAACGATAATATTTAAAAAGATACACACAAAGTACTAATGAAAACAATGCTGCTGAAGAAGAATGTGCCCCCATGTGAGCGAGCAAGCAGCCTCACACAAAGCAAAGATGATGCGCTGCGCTGCTGGGATGAATTGTTGGACAGTTGAATGACTGGCGGCTCCTCGTACGCTATGGTTAGTGTTTGGCCAACCTACCACCAGCAAACTAACTAAGTTAACGGAGCAACAGGCAACGATGCCAAGGCTTGCGGTGACTGTGCACTAATAGGCTCGTCATCAGCAACACGTGCACAGGCGTGCGTTCAAACACACATACGCGCCAAGGCAGGCTGTTGCCGCCTGAGCTTCGTCGTCATTTCTTTTAACCCTATCTACAATTGCTTTGTTCGATCACGTATGAAAAATTTCAAATCAACTGAAAAATAATACACAAAATTATACACATTGTTACGCATAAATGTACATTCTATGCACTCAAGGAGGTAATGTAAACAGAGCAGCTAACAAAGTAAAAAAAGGAAGAAAATGAACAAGAGCATAAAATTAAAATTAAAAAAAATCCCTCGTGATTAGTGCGTTTAAAAATTGCTTAAGCAATATTTGCGCATGCGCAGCAGCTTAGGGGACTTTCAAATTGTTGATGCTGTGGCACTGCACGTTGGTGTCACATTTCATCGACAATTGTTGCTTGCTTGCTTGCTTCACTGAAGGGCTGTGCTGGCGTGTGTGTGTTGTAAAGCAAATTTGTATGTACATTAGGGTGGTCCTTAAATGTAGTAAGCACATTTTTACATCAGATTTCCTAAGCCTCAACCCCTACGTCGGTGCTGCTATAGTCGAAGATATCACATACAAATTATGGTCCCGATTGGAGTCGGTTTAGGCGTGTCGCACAGGGGGCAAAGTTCAGGTTCCTCTATGGAGACTAAAAATATTGAAATTAATATTTTTTATCTAATACCCGAATCTTTTGAATCTCCATAGAAGCCTTTTGACCCCTTTTGCGACACGGGTTAATCGACTCCA
The DNA here is from genome assembly GCF_001687245.7 of Rhagoletis zephyria. Classification (NCBI taxonomy): domain Eukaryota; kingdom Metazoa; phylum Arthropoda; class Insecta; order Diptera; family Tephritidae; genus Rhagoletis; species Rhagoletis zephyria. The sequence continues at coordinate 108,014 of NW_016158588.1, forward strand.
ATCGTGACCAAAATTTATGTGGGTTAACTGTGACTGTGGTATTACCGATTGATGGAATGAGACTGAAAAAAATCTTTCATTTGATTTTTAAGGACCACCCTAATGTACATACAAACATACATACACAGTTTTATCCTTTACTTAGCTCTTTTTAGCCAGCGTTTGTCTTTTATGTTTAGAAATATTTTATGTATCGTTTTTTGAATAGTTTATACTTGCACTTATCACATGTAGTTTTTGAAAATATGCCATCTCAAAAAAAAAATTACAATGGTAACTCTGAGTATTGCGCAATTTTTAAGTGTAGCATTAAGAGGTGCACTCTACAATAATTTGAGTTAAGATTTTGGTTTTAATCGAATTACCCAACTTAGAATTATAAGAGAGATGCCCGCTTATGGGATTTTCGTTGAAAATAATATTAAAATTCATATTTAAAAAATCGAAATTTCAGGCTTCTAAATTAAAATAATATTTATTCTTCAGTAGACAGGAACAGGCAAAGAAGGCAACAAAGGCATTTATTTTTCAATTTTGTTAGGTATATACATACCTTTAGCACAATGTAAATATATGTATGTCCAATTATATATATAAAAATATACATAAGTGATAAGAAAATTATAGCCGCACCACTTTTTGCGAAGTTTTGTTATTTAATTTTTGGTTATTTTTTTATAAAAATATAGTTCATTCTTTAACAAAAATAAATAAAAAATTGGGACGACAATTTTTTTGTAGTCACATGATTGGTACAATGCAGCGAACTTCTATGAAGAGATAAATATTTAAAAGACAAAACATGCAGAAAGGGCAGAAAAAAGCAATATAGTCAAAAAAGGCAAATTAAAATTTAAATTTTTAATCAAGGAAGACATGAAGCGTGTGATTCTTTAATTTGTTTACAGGTACGACTAAGCAGACCAAAAAGGCAAATGCCTTAAAATCCTAACCCTATCCTAAGCTTATGATATGATAATGTTGTTTATTTCATGACAACACTTTTTAATTTCTACACAAATATGTATGTACATAGGCACATACATACATAATTGACAAAACCATAAAAAGAAAGTAAGAGATACAGTTGCGGTCAAAAAATAGCAGCAAAATTCAAAATGATGCTGTTGGCAACTTATCTGTATTTATTTGTTGTTAATAATTTTCATTCAAAACATGGGTCGATCTATATCAGATACCACACAAATAAAAGTTGCAAAGTTTCCACAAAGTTCACAAAAACTAATTAATATTAAAAAAATTTCCTAGTATGCGGTTTTATAACCTATTAAATATTATTGTAATAAAGTGCAAGTTTCAAGTCGCTAAGCATTACTACTGACTTTTAAAAATATTTTTGTGGAGGGTGTTGTTCTTCCATATAAAAGTCAGTTTTGTTCATGCGTTATATGGAAGAAAATTGGCAGCACCCTCCTTTTAGCCATATTTCTGCTGCAGAATTGCACACAATAATGCTTGCTAATGTATATCACACATTTAAGTGAAAAAATGAGAAATAGTGCGATATTTAGCATTTTCCACATATCGAGTGCAATTAGACTCTAAAAACGACTTTTGCTATAACCTCGACTGCGGTGATCCCCTGCTAACGAATTAAATATTTTTTAAGAATAAATATATTTTTATGTAGCTTACATAATCATTTGCATACAAAAGTGCATCCCACACCTAAAAAGGCAAATTCATTTCCATTCAACTGGACCATTATTGAAAATTATATGTTCATGTCTTACCCTAGGCTTTAAAGCCACCTAAGTCATCTAATTTGATGACTACAACATAACAACATTATGATTCCTATTAAAAGCCATTCTAAATTTAGCACCTTCCCTTTTTTAGCATAATTTTCGCAACCTTTATGACTCATAATGTATAAATACATATACATATGTAGATACATTAGGATGCCTCGCAAAAAAAAAAAAAAAAAATTGCGGCTTTTCCACTGGAATTATAAAATTTATTATATTTCAAGACTTTAGCCAAAATATTTCGATAAATTATTAAGATTTACGTGAGCTGAACTGATTTAGAAATAGTTTAAAAAATATCATAGCTTGATTCTATTGATAAAATCTCAAAGCATTTTTATGCAGACCTTTTAAGCTTAAACTCTTCTACCGTCAGTTGATTTTTTTTGAAAAATTGTTTTAATACTAATTTTATTTATAAACAACTCGACATGTGGAGGTATTTTCAAATCGGTCCAGCTCACGCAAATCTTAATACTTTTTCGAAATATTTCGAGGGAAGTCTTAAAATATAATCAGCCTTATCATGAGTTTCATTTTCCATTTTTTGTTTTCCATGGTTTTACTATGGGCCGATGACAAATTTTCGGGTGAATTTTTTTTCTGGTGAAACTCAGGATAAGGCAGATTAACTTTTATAAATCCGATGGCAAAACAGTTCCGACTTTTTTTTTGTATGAGGAGTGTTGCATACTAATGTACATATGTATGTTTAGATATTTGTTTATATAGAAACGTTTCCTTTTCAACAGCCACTTAAAAACTCTTAACCCAGCGCCGAAAGTGAATTTTAAATTACTGCTGCATAGCTAAATTATAAACGCCATCGACAAAATCACCAGCTCACCAATTTACAATATGCAAAATACATATAGATATTGCTAAATCCAACACTTAAACAAATGGTGCTAAAATTCCTTGAGGCTGTCGAGCATGCGCTGAAGCTAAATACGGAGGATATATGTATGTATATATATATGTAAACATGCCTGGATGCTTTGTGTTTGTATATTAGGGTCGCTCTTATTACTATGAATTTATTGCTAGCGTCATTTTTCGTTTCGATAAATAAAACCAGTTTGTCTAACAAGTATAAAAATTTAGGAGTGCCGGTAATTTTTTCATGATCCAATGATCGGATCGGTTGACGTGGTCCAAAGTTATGCGGTAACATACATACAAAAAAAAAAACCAAAACAAAAAATATCCCGACGAACTGATAAGCTCCTCCTTTTTTGGAATTCGGTAAAAAATACAGTTTGATGACAGATGACGGAAATTCGTTCCAAAAAAAATAAACCGTTCCCGTCCTATCTTATCTTGGTGGCTTAGTCCGCCCGTCTGATGACCCTTAATCCTCGAAGGGATCTGGAGGAATTAAACTCTGGGTAGGTAAGCTATTGCGTTCCCACTGTTGCGTAATTTGTGCAACATTTCGATTGCTCGTAGCCAGTTCTTTATGATCTGGTTCAACGAGTTTTTCTTTTATGTGTCCGCCCGGAAGGTCCGCGTCCTTCAATTGCCGGCTGCCGTGCTACTATGGCTGGTTCTATCGGCTGCTTTGGAGGTAGATGGTAATTCTAGTGCAATGGTGTATAGTTTGTGCTGCGTATGCAGTTACAGTTGCACCGCTATATCCAATTCCGACTTTTGCGTCTTCGTTCGCGCACTTTGGGCGACGTTAGCAAACCATGTGCGAGATGCGGTAACCAATCCGAGTGAAGCCTTAGGTCACGGCAGAAAGAGATGGAGCTTCGATGGGGCTACTCCGACTTTTTAGGAATAAGGGCTCATCTAAGTATGTTCACCAGTAGGGGCGTTTGTATTGGAACACGCTATATAAAGGTGCATTCATTTGTGAAACCACCCCCGGCCCAGCATTGGGTTGTGTGTTGGGTTTGCGACCCGCCGCGTAAAAACCCCTTCGATTGAAGAAACAAAATAAAGCCTCGAATTAAGGCGACTATGGTAAACGTTTAAAGTACTATGATTTCAAGGCATGCTCCTGGAATGTCCAGACCCTTAATGGAGAAGGTACCTCTGCCCGGCTCGATGATGTCCTCGTAAGGACAAAAGCTGATATCATCGGCATCCATGAAAAGCGGTTATGGATTTGTGGTGGCAGAGAAACTTCATTCACACTGGGGGACGAATGTCTCGCCACAATCTGCATCAAAGCAAGACTTTTCAATATCTCGCTTATTTGCGCCCACGCCTCGCTGGAAGAGTAGGACGAAGTGTCCAAGGATGGCTTCTATGAGCGCTTGGAGCGCACATACGAGCGCTGCCCCCGCCATGATATTAAAATCGTGCTTGGCGATTTCAATGAAAGGGTGAGCAAGGAAGGAATCTTTGGAAACACCTTCGGAAAATTTAGCCTCCACGACGAAACGTCCGACAATGGACTGAGGCTGATCGACTTCAAGCTTAAAAAGATCCATAAAGCTACGTGGCTCTCTCCACATCGAAAAACAAAAAACCAAATCGATCATGTTGTGATAACTAAACGAAATGTATGCTTCCATTGTTTTTGATGTACGTACACTCCGCGACTCCGCCATACGCGCAAACTATTGCGGGATCAGCCTTCTAAGCATAAGTTACAAGGTCTTATCGAGCGTATTGTGTGAACGACTAAAGCCCACCGTGAACGAACTGATTGGACCTGACAAATCCACCATATGCCCAGTTTATTCACAATGTGCCAAGTATTGGAAAAGACCCGCGAGAAAACTACTTCAAAGCCGCTTTCGACTGCACTAAAAGAAGTTCCCTATGCATTCCGATATCTGAATGTGGCATCCCCGCGAAACAGATGCGGCTATGTAAAATGACGTGGAGCAATACCACCAGCTCCGCCGGAATTGGGAAATACCTCTCCGAGCCGTTTGCTACCAAACAGGGTTTCAGACAGAGCGACTCCATTTCATGTGATTTCTTTAATGGGATTTTGGAGAAGATAACAACAGCTACATAACTGAACCTCTCAGAGCGTGCAATTACTGTCATATGCCAAGGGCATCGACATCATCGGTAACAAGAAGCGCGGAGTTGGTTCTGGATTTTTAAGTAGGATAAGGAAGCAAAGCGATTGGGTTTGATGGTCAACGAGGACAAAAATATAACTACATATCTCCTGCCATCAAACATAAAGTCAACGTATTCGCGCCTTAGATCCCACGTTACTGTTGACAGTTATTATTTGATTATTGGCGACAGCGAGTACGAAAGAAGATGGAACTATGAGCTGAATGAACTTTACAATGGCATGGACATAGTGCAGAAAATTAAAATACAGCGGCTTCGCTGGTTTGGCCATGCCGTTCGAATGGACAACGACGCTCCAGCTCTGAAAGTATTCAACTAGGAATCCACTGGTGGTAGCAGAGAAAGAGGGAGGACCCCACTGCGATGGATATACCAACTGGAGAAATGCTTGACTTCACTTGGCATTTCCAATTGGCGTCAGTTGGCATAGCTCGACCAAAATCGCTTAGGGAGTTACAGCGCCAAATAAGATGAAGAAAGCGCAGAGCAAAGCGGATGTATGTATGTACATCTTTCAAAACACTGATCCCCACGACGAGAGCCCAAGAACCCGATTCCAGAAATGGTAGCAAATATTTCTGATTTTCAGTCCCTGTAGGGTTCAAAAAGGGGTATCAAAAACGCCTTTTGGTTTACTTGACCACATCCCTTTTTTAATGCTGGGATAACGGGACATCCCTAAACTTTATGGCCCCATGTGACTAAGTGAACGGTAGCCTAAGCAAAGCTAGAATTGATAGAATAAGCAAATCAACTGGCGCATGAGATTTCCCTTGCACACAGTCAGCTTGAGGCAAGAGTATCTACAAAACAACACACACGCGAAAAAAACTAAGAAGCCGCCGCGGAGACGGTGGCACTTTCAACAACCGCAACAGCAGCACCGTCAGCACTCGTCAATTTAGTTATCACCGGAAGCTGGAAATTAACATCAACAACGGCGATCAACGGACACAGACCAGACAAGCGACTCTTAAATGGGAGTGAAAAAAAAANGAGCGGATGGCTGAAGGCTGAAGGCTATTCGAAAGGGCTGCGAACATGGGACCGTCCAGCGAACAGCAGAGAGATGTGGGTTAGCATGGAAGAGGCAAATAAGCTGAGCGGATATGCCGACGGTTAACACCATGCATGGCCTTTTAGGGTTGAGAAGGGTCGATAATCAAATTCGAATACTTACAGCTTAGCCGAGGTGGAGGCCAGCGCTTTTGGCATGAGGCTGGCGGCAGGCGGCAGGCGGCGCGCTTTACTTCAATCTACCAATCTTATAATAACACCCATTCAACGGCGACAACAATGACGGACACTGGACACAATAGCAACAAACAACAAAAACAAGAGAAATAGAAGCTATAATCTTTGTAGAAAAAGTAGCGATAACAATATTAACTATAACATTGTATACATATGTATATGCACGAGTATGTAAGTACATATATATTTGTGAAATAATATGAATAAATAAATGTAGTTAAGAAGAATGGCTTGGACGAGTGCCAAGAGCCTCCGCCCTGACCCTCAATTATGTAGCGGACGCGCTGCGCGTATAGGCAAATAATTTATTGTATGTATGGATGTGTATGTGTGTGTGTTTGTATGTGTTGTGTAAAAAAGAAAAGATTTTAATCCTATGAAATGCTTAAGGAAGTCCAGCATAGACTCCAACAACAAGAAGCTAGCCAAATAATAGTAGCCGCAATAACAACAACAACAGCCTGACACTTAATCCTAAAGGTAAATTCGACAACAATACCAAGAAACACAACAACTTTGCTGCCAACCAACCAACGAAGCAACCACCAAACCGATGGACGCAACAAAGAATGGCAACCAGCACAAAAGCCAAGCTGAGCCAAGTCAAGCCAGGCCAAGCCAAGCCAAGCTAGAAAAGGCAAGGTAAGACAGTTGCGTCAAGCCAGCAATCCCCCTTTCGTATGCCAAGAGTCAAAGATCGAGAGCGTCGTTGCTGCTGCCACGACAAGCAAGATAAGGGAGGGGAAGACAAAATGAGAAGGGTCCATAGTGGTGCGCTTTGTGTAACGGCATGCGACGACAACTACAACTACAACTACAACTGCAACGACGATGACGACTTCGAGCCTGGCCGTCCGTTGGCTTGCTGCTACCTCCGTAATTGTTGTGTGTTGATCCATTGCATCGTAGCGTTGTTGTATTGCGTCGTCTGCTTTTGGTTGCTATTGTTTTTATTGTTGTACCACTATGTGTTTGTTGTATGGCGTATCTGAAACGACGATCGTGAGAAAATGGTTTGGAACGTGGTTCTCACACGATCGACACACCTGCCCTTTTTTATTTCTGTTTAAAATTTTGTTGCTTTATTTTCTGATTTCTTTTCGTTTTTTTTTTTGTTTTGGGTTTTTCGCCTCTTTTTTCTTTGTTTATTGTTCCGCGTGTTTTTTGTTGTGTTGCTTGAGATTATTTTTTCACAATTTTTTTTTCGATGCTGCGGCTTTGCTTTATTTCATATTTTTTTTTCTTTTTCATTATTATAATTTCTCGATACGTAAGCGCTGCAAGTCCCCCTTAAAGTGACGATCACGATATTGTTGCGGAGCAGCAAGCGAAATGATTGGCAAAAGGTGGCTGTGGCAGACGCGAGCAATACGTTTTGTTTTTGGTTGTTAAAAAGGGGTATGAAATGCCTGGACAGTGGCTTGAAGAGATTGGGCCGAAAGTGAAATTGAGAGTGTGCAAGTTGAACCCTTCTTGGAACCATCGTACGGATTTATAAGGCTCGAAATCAGAGAAAGTATAGAGTATGCATTTTATGAAATTAAGAAAACCAACGTTTCTAACTTTTGGATTTTAGTATTTTGAGCAGAAATAAACCAAATAAATAGGTTGAAATTTGGATAAGCACTAAATATTTTGCGGAGTGTGGGGACTTAATAGAATATTTATTTCTTACACCAAACTGTCATCGTAATAAAGTTTGCTTAGAAAGTATTTCAGTTGAGATCTATTTTGTAAAATTTCATTAAATTAAATGAAATGCTTATATAGGCGGAAACCCTCTTCGAAATATTTTCGAAATAAAGCTTTTCTCAACCTGTTTGCTTCGACATCCATATTGAAATATTTCGTTAAAGTAGCAGATTAAGTTATATTAGAATTTTAAACAGGTGGCAACCCTTTCTACAAATATCTTCGAAAAACAGACCTCTTTAATTGATTTTGTATGAGTTTACATAATTTTTTAAAACTAATTTACTAAACTTCATTCGTGTTTTAAACAGGTGGCAACCTTTTTTTAACATATTTCTAAACAAAGCTTTTTTCGACCTGGTTTCCTTTGACTACATATTGAATTTTTTCATTAAAGAAGCCGAATAAATTTAATTCGACTTTTAAAAATATTCTCGAAAAAATTCTTCGTTTGTTTGGCTTAAAATCGTTAAAGTATTTTGTAATTTTTTCGTATCTTAATTTGAATTTTAAAACAAAGCTTTCTTATACCGCTTTCGATTGGCAGCCATATTGCAATACTTTATTTATCTTAAGAAAAAATAGGATTTGAATTTTAAACAAATGGCATCCCTCTTCAAAATTAAAAAAAAAAGCTTTCTTAAATCTCAATCGTTTGCCGTTTATTTTCTAATACTTTCTTTAACTTATTAATAAAATTTAAAATATTTCATTAGGGTTTCATTTAACTTGTCAATTAAATTGGTTAAAAAAAGAATCCTTTAAAATAGTGAACGGTCCTAAAAACTTCCCAGAAAATTTTCAAAAGTATCAAAAAACTCCGAGAGATCACGAAGAGTTTCATTTTATTAAATTAGACATTTTTATTAGTTAAAACCCCAGACTCGAAACTTGGCATTCGTGACCGTCAAATTAAATTTTGAGATTGCCTTGCCCAACAATGTAGGTTCTTCATCAAAAGAAATTATATTGAATTAAAACACCCAGCGAAGGCGTTAAAGAATCGAAAACGGCGGAGTCTTACATGGAGTTCTATGAAAGTACGGAGTCACTAAGCAATAAAATTAGGCCACTAAGTTTGTGAACCAAGGTCAGCAAGTCAATTTTAACACCCAAAAGAGTTCGCAGGGATACCATTTGTTTTTTGTGATTTTCTTCTGGATGTATTTCTGCATCAAAAATAAAATGTTTACAATAAATGTCGCCAATTTTTTTTTACGGTTCGGGCTCGATATGTACACTGCCGGAGAAAAGTATTGGCACAGCGAATTTTTCACAATATATGCAAGAATTTTTATTCTTATATTTTTTTATAAAAATATTATTCATTCTATACAAAAAACATTTAAATATAATTTCTAAACTTTGAGCAAAATTTTCAAATTTTTAATCAGATTTTTTTGAACTTTCTGGAGTATGCAGGTTTGTAGCCCATTAAATTCTAATACAAAAAATGCAAGTAAATAAATAAATATTTTTTTTTTTGTATTGGAAGCGAGAGCAAAGCAATTAAGTGCCGGAGCGGAGAGAAGAAAAATGGATTATGGAATCCTCCTCTGAACTCTTTAAGAGTAGGCATCTTACAGGGCAATTCTAGCTAAGACAATAGATAGTTTTTGTAAGACAAATGAGAGACAGATGGCAAGATATATAGTTCGAAATACTTGTTATTCTAACACAAAAGTCTTAGAAAAAAGCTTTCCCATTCACCACTCGTGTTGAAAAGCTATTTTAGGAAACAGTCGCAATGGCCGAGTGAGTAGAGCATAGGCGTGCCGTTCGAAAGATCACGAGTTCGATGCTCGGGTGGCGGAACTTTTTGTTGCTTTTTATTAAAAATTTTTTTTATTTTAATTAATTAAGAAGAAGAAAAATTCATTTGAATTGCATTTAATTTTTTAACGCATTTATTTATTTTTGCTTTATTTTAATTTTTAATTTTTTTTCTGTTTAAATTTTTTATATATATTAATTTTGATTTGTTTTTTTATGAGAAATATTTATGTTTCTTAAATTTAATTTAATTTAAAAAACTTAAAAGGCGAACAGCATAACGCCGACCTACTCGTTAACTGATCTTTCAAGTAGTCTTTCGAAAGACAGTAGATAGCTTTTAAGGTAGTTGCCAAGGTGGTGAGGTGAAAGACAGTTGCCAGAATTGCCCTGCTAGTTTTTTAGAATCTGAGTTCAGAGAGCACAAATGTAATACATCAGTATGTAACATTAATCCAATAATAAAATTTTAATAATAAAATTTTCATTACTTTCAACTTAATAGCCCACTGTTATATGCATGACTCGCCGCCGCACGCCAACAACCCATCGACATCGAGCCACACACACACACACACCGCTACTGAAAGCAGCCAAACCAACCGACAAACGGAAGAGGTGATGGCGATCATCATAATGATTGTGGACACAATCATTAAGTCCAGCAGCAGGAGTCGATGCAGACGATGCTATTGCTGCTGCTCTTCTACTTCGCTGCTGCTAACACTGTGGCAAACATACCAAGCCTAAAGCCACTAAAAGGCGCAATTTCACAAGCGCCTTGAGCAACAACTATGAGATGCAGAGCAGCAGACAACAAGAAAACAAAAAATATGTACCTACAACGAAAAACAAGCAGAAAGCGACTTCATTGAGCGGCACAAGACGATCAGGCGAGAATGGCCATGAGGTCGCAGCGTGGAAATGCGATTGTGATGCTGATGATGATGGCGATGACGGTGGCGGTGGCGGTGATCACAATACGGTCACACGGTCACAACCAAAGCCAATATATGGATGTTGATTGCTATGTGTAGTTTTTGTATTTTTGTTGTTGTTGTTGCTTTATCATCGTTTTTTTTTTGTTGCTATTGGCTGTTGAATATGCAATATGTACTACCTGTAATATGGGAGGTTGTTATACCACTTTGGCACACGCGCACTGTGCCACTGGGACTAGCAGGCTAGGCTGCCTAGTCGTCGACTAAGGTGGATACTTTTAAGTGCATTTATAGCTGCCAATTGGCGCTGGTAGTGACGTGCTCATGCATGGTGTGATGTACATACATATGTATGTATTTATGCGCCTCTTCAAGTTAGTGCCGCTGCATAGACTGTTGGTTAAATGCTGATGACGGGCGCATGGTCAGAACGGGTTTGAAGCAGTCATGCCGCTACTGCCTTAGTTGCTGACTACTCCGCGCTGTCGAGGTGCTGAAACTGTTTTGTTATGATTGCTATAGCTGTTGGTTTGTTTAATCATTGCTGTTGTCGTTGTTGTTGCTGTTGTACTACTTCATTTATGGCTACAATTACTGTGGTCTGTCTTTGCTGAGCTAACTTTGGTTTTTGTTTTCTTTTTCTCATTTTGTTTATTGATTTTTTGCCCTGCACCTTCCACATCCATACATACATCCATATCTGCGCTCCTGCACACTCGCGAATCGTGCACTTCGGCCTCCAAGCCACCATGCCAGCATGCCACAACAGCCACCTACATACATACATATATAGATGGATGGCCTGCAACAATCATCCTAGGATGTGTTTTAGCACAGGCTGTAGCAATTAGGGAATTTAGCATCATCGGCGGCGGTGGCGTCATTGGTGGTGGTGGTGTTGGTGGTTAGTGGTGCTAGCCGCTAGTGCCGATACCAATGCTGCTGCTTTTGCCTGCAAATATCAGCGACCGTGCGCGCCGATCGGCGCTATTTCATGCCGTGCTGAAATGATTGTTATGCGCCCAAAAGGAACAGCAAAAAAGGAAACAGTGAATGTATTTGGATTTCTAGTATTGCACACGGCAAAATCGAATGGCTTTCATGGGTGAGTCGCGCGAAATAGGAGTACAAATTTATTGTAGTAGAAAGAAGTTGAAGAGTTGAAACGTGGAATGAAGCAAAATATGGCAAGGCGCAGCTCTGCTCACAATCAGCTCACTTAAGTTTGTACTTAACTGTGACTCCGTGCTTGGTACCTTTTATTTACTTGTTGTACAACTCATCATTTGCGTGCTTTGTTTGACTAATCGAGTTGAATTGAAATTTTCTAGGAAACGCTTATGAGCGCTGAAGCGTGAAAGCGCAATTGTGACTCGCACGGGATACACGGCGGCTTCAAGGTTGCCAAGTTATGTGTCACACTATTAACCAACTAAAGTTCGGAATGCTGTGAAATTTCCGGATTGGCTAGAAATATTCTGACTCGAATTGGAAGTTGGTAAATATTAGTGATTACCTCATACTATCATTGTACTTATATTCGTACATTTTCCATGAAATTTGAGTTATCTATGAATTATGATTTTATTTTACTGTGAAAATGGTTTGCTTTTTTCGTGAAAAGTTAGTTGTGATTAGTTGTGTAATTAAAAAATGTGTTTGCCATATCCCAAACAGCGGTCCAGTTTTCCTCTAACTCGAGCAAAGTTCACTATAGGTTTTCAGCCGTAAGTGGCCTCCCCACATTCATGCATGCCCCGTTAGTATCTGGGTTGCGTGGAAGTTCACTTCACCGAGTCGTCATTCTAGCCAGCTTGGTAAAGAAAGAATTAGGCGGTATGTCCAGCGTCTCTCACCTGAAGTGCTCCATCGACTCTGCCACCACTGCAAACACTTTTGGTTCGCCGCGTCACGACTCACCTTATTTACTGGGGTTTCAGTCACCTCTCTTACCAAAATGTCTATTGGGCAGAGCTCAAATAATATAAGTGCTGCTTCCTTCGATGTTGTTCAGAGTCGTTACAATGATTTTTCTACTGCTTACCCCAGCAATGTCTGGATTGACGAAATTGTGAGGTTTGCCACAAGCTTCACCTTCCTTATATTCTCGGCTACGATCAAAACAGCAATATCGTCTGTAAAGCCAATATTTTTCGCCTTCTTGAGTATTTGCAGTCGCAGAATGCCATCGTACATTGGTTTCCAAAGAAACGGATTCAGCACAGATCCTTGACGCACTCCACCGGTATGTTGGTATTCCTCGACCACCCTATCTACCAAATAACTGTTTACGATCTTCAGCTATTTTCCTCTAGTTTGTGGTATTGAACGAGTTTTTAACGTCTAGCGTTATTAGCAATTTGTTCCGCCCCTTCCATCTTACTCCGCTGATCGCTTCATTTGCTAACTGCTTCACTAGCCTGGCCACATCCATTGTAGATCGCCTCTTACTAAAACCAAACTTCTTCTCTGCGAGGCTACCACCCGCCTCGATTTCTGCTATCAGCCTGTTACTTATTTTTCACTCAAGCAGTAGACGTTTCCACATGGGTGGGTATGCTCCGTCTTTAAAACATTCATTGTATGTCGGTGTTCGCAATAGCAGCTAGTTTTATTTAGGATTCGAATGGGGACTAAGTCAGGGCCTGGTGTATTTCTATTTTCAGAGTTCTAACCTCAAGTTTATTCCATTCCGTCGTAACTTGCAACTCGTAATCTGTAATTGATAATTTTTCCCGCTCGAAGGATGGCTGTGCTGTACGCTCACCATATCTTCCAACTTTTTGGTAACGACTTGGAAAATACCTCACCGAGTAGTTTAAAACCAAACGCGGTTTCAAACAGAACGACTCCCTATTGTGGGATTTCTTCAATCTTATGTTAATAAATACCTGCTCGCGAAAAATTTAGTATAAGTGGTTGCGATTGCTGTCGTATGCTGATGACATCGACCTCATCGGTAAAAAAAAAAACGCGAAGTCTACTCTGCATTTTTCAAGTTGGATAAGAAAACAAAGCGAATGGGTATGGTCGTAAAGGAGGACAAGGCGAAGTATCTCCTGTCAGCAAACATTCAATCAACGTATTCACACCTCGGACCCCGCGTCACTGTTGACAGTTATAATTTCGAGAAAGTAGAGAATTTTGTTTATTTCGGAACCAGCACCGAAACACCAAAATCCACCACAGAATCACCCATGCGAAATGCCAATAAGTGCTCCTCTATACTGAGTGGGCTATTGAGGAGCAAAGTCCTCTTTCGTCGTACCCAAACTGTGCTCTAACTCATCATGCCCGTGCTGGTATTTGGCGCAGAAGCATGGACAATGACAACAGCCGATGAGGTGGCCCTTGGAATAATCGAGAGAAAGATTGGCGACGGCGGGCACTATGGACGACGGAGTGATGAGGATCCACAGGGTGGTCATGTCGTTCGAGCGGTCATAGACGATCCAGTCTTGAAGGTTTCAAGTTATTATATATATATATATATAT